>NW_015670626.1:0-44323 GCF_001515625.1 Sinocyclocheilus rhinocerous | reverse complement strand
TGTATGTGTGTATATATATATATATATATATATATATATAATTCTAATAGCAATATTAATTAAATTAAATGAAAATACAATTTTTGTTGTGTATGTGTATTTTATTGATATTTTATTTAATATATAAAAATCAAATTTCCAATATGTATTTATAATTTATTATTTAAATACATACACACATAAATACGTTTTAAGGTTGTGATAAGTTGGATTGGAAGTTTGGATGACCCCAGCAAATGACTTATTTCGATCAGTATTGTGTCGTTTATCATGTTTCTGCAGTTAGTGAACAGTGAATCATTTGGATTAAAGGAGCTGTTAAATGGCAAATAGTTCGATGCAGCTTGATGCTATAAGTACATATGTCCTACTAATGAGGTTCAAGGGGTGCGTTTAATTCTCAAAGGCCTTTACAGCTCGCAAAACGTAATTAATTTCTGACTAACAAGGTATGCGTGAAAACTGCATACGACTGAGATACTTAAATGGACTTGTAGTGTGAGTCTAGATGTCAAACACAAGATGGTTTACTGTTGTGAATTTCTTGGATTAGCATTAGTGCAGTGCTGACATCTGCTCTTGCTTTCACCGGCGACATCTGCTCTTGCTCTTGATCATAATCCATGCTCATTTATGACAGAACTTTGACCAAATATGTGAACTTTTCTTAAGCCTTTTTTTCTCCCAGCCTGGACTACTGTGTTGTTTGTATTCTTGTTGGTCTTTAAATGTGACTCTGTTCTCATTTTCAAAAGATAGTTCCATAAGAAGAAGAAACATTTCAAATGGAATCTCTTTACAATCTTAATTGTTTCTCAGAGACATAAATGATTAGAAATGAAGACTCCTGCTTATCTAAAGAAAAGTCCAATATAAATGGACACATGTGGGATTTATAATGCTTTAAGTTTCCTGAATTGTGAAAGAATTATAACATTTTCTCCTGGGTCCTTTAAGTTTAATTCAGTTCATCCTTGAGCTTCTTTTTTCCCCTTCTGTACATTTTACAGTGTAATGTCCCAATTGTATATTTAGCCTACCAGTAAGCAAAAAAAAAAAAAAAACATCCACTTAAGAGCATTTCATCCTGAAAGCATTGCATTCTTTAGTTTGCATCTTATTTGTGTCAAACATCAAACATCTGATTAACATCTTAAAAAGAGCTCAGATTCAAATTAATTTTCAGTCTTACATCATGCATAAGCTACAGCTACCAAATGTTGTTCTCTTAGAGATATGATGCAGGCAAAAGCCCAAATATAACTTTACACGTGCTGTATGGCTGAAGCAAATTTATTCCTAGGCAACTTGCATCTCCAATTATTGCATTTTATAATGCTTTGAAAAAAATAAAATTAAGTGAGCAACACAAGAATGAAAGCGAGGGCTGCCTGTGAGCCTTAACTACACTGTTATGGGGTCAAAAAGCATCTTTCTTCATAAAGTGGGCGTGTTGTTTTGTGTTCCCTGTTTGTTGAAGGTTTTCTTTTGTTATATTTCTTAGTTTCCTGTGTTGGTTTTGTAATCTTTTGTAGTTTTATTTGTGATTGGTTACCCTTGATTGTCTCCCCAGGTGTTCCTTGTTACCCTCGTTATCCCTTGTCTGTGCCCTTGTGTTTCTTATGTTTTTGGTCTGTTGTTCTGTCGTGCAAGGACAAGGAGGCAAGAGGAAACAAAAGATTGAAATGCATATTTTTAAAGGTGGAGATACAACACAAAACACAAAAGGAAAACCAAGGCACAAGGAACCAGGGAACAGAACATAATTGCATACATAACAACTGAGGAAGAACACAGGAAACACAAGGGCTATATATATACAGACAAAACGAGGCTGACAAGGAACACCTGGGGAGACAATCAACAGTAACTAATCACAAATAAAACTACGAAGATTACAAAACCAACACAGGAAACTAAGAAACAAGAAATATAGGTAACACTTTAGAATAGGGAACACTTATTCACTATTAACTACGACTTTTCCCTCAATAAATTCCTGATTTGCTGCTTATTAATAGTTAGTAAGGTAGTTGTTAGGTTTAGGTATTGGGTAGGATTAGGGATGTAGAATAAGGTCATTTAGAATAATGCATTAATATGTGCTTAAATACTACTAATAAATGGCTAATATTCTAGTAATATGCATGCTAATAAGCAACTAGTTAAGAGACCCTAAATTAAAGTGTTACCGAAATATAAGTCCAAAAAAAAACAGGGAACATGTAACGACATGTATAAAATTAAAAATAAAAAGTTTGCAGATTTTATTTAAAAAATACAAATGTTAAAATATATAGAATTTGCTGGCACTAGGGCTGTGCGATATCACAATTTTGATCTTGGGCTATTAAAATGTCTCCATGATCTACTTTTGAAGAAATATGGTAGTATCGCTACAGCGCACATTCTGTCAGCTGCAGTTCTGGCGTCTCTGTCTAAATATACTGTACAACACCACATACATTCACATCAAATCTTACACTCACGGGACACTGCACTTATTCACAATCATAAAAGTGCATTATTTGCATGTGCTTTAAAGCCTTGCCGGTTAAACATTACATTTGCGTGCTGTTCTGACGTGCGCTTTTTGTGAGTGTGTACAGTTCACCTGAAATCCTGTCAAACAGCGGCTGATTACTGGACTGAGTTATCTTTTGCGTCTGAATTGAAAGTAAACAGTTGAGAGAGAAACGGATGCATGGCTGTATATCACATGCTTGCAGCTCTTAAAGTGACAGCAGACCAATAGTCCTAAACATGCTGCCGCTTGTCATTAAAGGGACAGTTCACCCAAAAATTACAATTCTGTCATTATTTACTCACTTTCATTTTGTCCCAAACCTGTATTAATTGCTTTCTTGTGCTGAACACAAAAGAAGATGTTTTGAAGAATGTGGGTAACCAAACCGTTGTTGGTCCCCATTGACTTTGATAATAGGAAGAAAAAAAAAACACTATGGAAGTCACTGGGGACTCACTGCTCTTGACTGAAGAACTTTAATTCAGTTGCTTTAATAAGAGCCAATGTATAATTTATACAGTGAAGTGTATATAGTGATTTATTTTTAGATTTGTTCATTCAATTTCTTGAACTGCTAAATACATCTACTGTACCTGAAAAATAAAGCATTGCTTGTTTTATTTGTACATAATGTGTATCTGCTCTTATTTTTTTTTAATAACAAAGATAAAATAATGAAAAATATATATTTTGTTTATCTTCACCCTCTTTGGCCTAAATATTTGCCACTGTATTTGTTTTTTTATTATTATTGTTTTATATTTTGTTACCTTGTAAGACTTAGTTTTTTTTTTTAATAGTGGAATTAGTTTGGCTGTACTGCTCAGACAACTTGCAAAATATTAAAACCAACATGACAAAGAATCATGATAAAATCGTGAATAATGATTTTCCTGAAAATCCTGATATGATATTTTTGCCATGTCGCCCACCAATAGTTGAAAAGTATTATATTATTATTTCATTATATTAACCTAGATGGTTTGACAGTGCACAAATTATTTTGTAATAATGACAGACTAAACTCTTATTTTCTTTGTCAAATACATCAGCGACTAAAAGAACTCAGTCCTGTAAGGTCATCAGCCTACTGTGCAATCTGCATATCATTTTCTGAAAATCCTCATAAGATCGGGCATTTACTTTGATTCAATAAATCAATTATGCAAATGAAATTACGCCACAGTTAAGCCACTGCAGTGCTGCTGGTTGTTACTGACATGACAGAAGTGCACACTCTCTGTCTGCATAAATCACATCCAGATGATAAGAGTGAGACATGAGAGGTTTTGACGGTCCGTCTTATGAGACGTTTAAAGCGACGGCCTTGCCAGCATGCTAAATAATGCATGTTGTTATGAAAATATTCATGTACTGTTATCCTTGAATTCCTTGACACAATACAAAAGTTATTCAAAGAAATCAAACACAGGGAATTGGACACTACAATATGAGCAACGTATTCACAACCTTGGTCAAAAATATGCTATTGAATGTACATCTGGTTTAAATCATTGTATTTTTCTTTATAAAACATCATGGTGTGTAGGTAAATTGCTGATATTGGTATGCAACTGATAAATTAACATTTAAAAATAATTCTGACAAAAAAAAATAAAGGAAATACAATATAACAAGTAATGCCAAACATGCTGCTGCACAGAACATTGTGTTGGTCTAAAAAGTGCCCATTCAACCTTCAGAAGTGTCCTACATGATAAAACATGATCTACATGCATGCAATAGTCATTCTGTGAAACCTTCCGAAGAAAATGCATTCAGTGAGTGTCAAGTGTTCATCATGGGTGACAGATCTGCAACACCACAATGAATTGGCTTATTACCATTCTTTAATGAATAGAAAAAATAAGTGCCATTATGTATCTTTTTTTTTCTTTATTAAATTGTATTTATATTATGTATTTTATTCTATCATGGTACATTATGTACCATTCAAAAGTTCAGGGTCAGTAAGTGTAATGAATCAGTCCACTGAAGGCGAGAGTAGTGAAGAACCCAAGTGCAGTTTATTTACAGTGTGATCCAAACAATAATCCGAGACTTGACTTGACATGAACAGACTTGACATGAACAGACTAGACTCACCAACAGCAGGATAAATACATTCAATACACGACGACAGACAATGGCAACATGATGGCTACTTATAGGAAACAAGAGGGTCACATGACAAGAACAAACCAATGGGAAACAAGACACATGACTAAAACAACCAATCAGAACATGACACATACACAAGGCTGAGATACATGAAGGCAAGGGAAGTATGACACAAACAGCATAAAACAATTACAAAATAAAAGACATGGAAACATGAACAAGACAAAACCCAAACACCACATTACAGTAAGAAGGTTTTTTGACAAACAAATAATTTTATTCATCAAGGACGCATTAAATTGACCAAAAGTGGCAGAATATGAGCCCTCAAACACTTTCTTCCAGACCTAAGAGATTGCCATGTGTTGGTGCGCACCAACAACACAGCGGTGGTTTTTTATATCAACCACCAACCATCGTTCGACTGATTACACATATGATTCAGAGCTTGGTATTGCTGAAGGCGTTCCCCTAGCGTTTTCCGACGCAGCGTCTCGTTCCCTCGGGGAACCATGGTTACATACGTAACCTGGGACGTTCTTTTGAACTTTCTGTTCATCTGGGAATCCTGCAAAATAAAATGTATCAGTTTCCACAGAAATATTGTGCAGCACAACTGTGTTCAACATTGATAATAATCAAACATGTTTCTTGAGCAGCAAATCAGCATATTAGAATGATTTCTGAAGATCATGTGACACTGAAGACTGGAGTAATGATGCTGAAAATACAGCTGCGCATCACAGAAATAAATTACAGTTTAACAGAGATTCACAAAGAAAACAGCCGTTTTAAAATGCAGTTTTTATTTCATTAATTCATTAATTAATTTATTTGTGATGATTTTGAGTTCTGTATGGAAGTCTGTTTCCACAATGGAATAAAATAATAAACAAGGTAATTTTGAAGGTATGCATTAAAGCTGTTTATTGCAAAGGTAGTTCCAAGTCAGTTTAATCACCATTCTGTATTAATGCGCTGCTTTCACTGACTCTCTCTCTCACACACACACACACCAGTTGCACACAGAGATCATATATATTCTTTCACAATTCTGATAGATTTTAAAAACGTTTATGGAGACTGAAAGATCATTTCCAAACATCGTTGTTACACATCTACAGCAGAAATGACTGCTTTCATTTTCTTCTAGAATGATCTATGCAGTAAAAAGTTGTGTCAGAATGAGCTCTGTGAGACACTGGAGCTCTGGTGTAGATCACTCTTCTGCGTTCAGTGAGTTGGAGTAGCTAATCGCGTTCAGCGCGTCAGGAGCATGAAGTATACGCTGCAGCACGCGGGGGATTATCTCTGCTCCGACACACACACATATATATCACACACTTCAGTCTGACACCAGTTGCAGGTATCACTCAGCTGCTGCGGTATGTATTGTTGATGCACATTCAAATCTCACATATTCTCAAACGGATGCATCATTCCTGTCTTCCCACAACTGCTTGCGTCACTAGATAGCTATTTGACTTACTAAGTATAGTGTTCAAACAAATTAGCCTGCGCAATAAGAGGCAAACATGTTTGGCGTGTGGCACACAAATTAGTATGCGTTTGCCTGGTGGCGATGGGAACGTATCATTAGCATAGCGGTCTGTGGGCAATGAGCTGCGCTCTAACAGACATGCTATGATTTAAAAGGCAAATGTTCTGCAACACAAATACAACAACATCTAACAAATGCATGTGTTAGATTATACGCTAGTGTTTACTGTGCTCAGAGAATGAGGTTGAGTGGTAAACTGTGTGTTATTACAGCAGCACTGGTGTCGTCTCATTCCTCAGTGATGACTGGCATGATGTCTAATTAGTGCACAGCATGTCTACACCTGCCTGCGAGGTATTTGGGGTTTGTTCTTGTTGGTTGGAAACATCCAGATCTGGTCACAAAGTGAGAACATCCACTTCAGTAGTGGGACGGTCCAATCCGATCACTACCTTATCTGAGTGCACACCTGGCTGCTAAATGCGATCTTGTTGGAAAACGGACAATATCTGGATACAAGATACACAGTAAATCGAGGCATTCTATACAGCATCCAGATCCCACTCTCCAAAGGTTTCTAAAGCTGAAATTGCAGAGATGCAGTGTAGCAGCGACACGGAAAGCAGACCGTGTTTGTATGTATGGATGCTCCTGATTGTTTTCCTGATGAGCGTCTGCTCTAGAGGTCATCTAATTAAGATGCAAATTAATTTGTGATCCCCTATAAAAGCAGGATGAGCAGTGAGCAAGGACATTAATGTGGTAAAGAACAGAGGTTGTGACTCCGTGTAGTGATTTCTCACGGCTCCCTGAGGAATACAGCAGAGGTGAAGAAACGCCACTATTGCTATTTAATTCTCCAATAGCTTTGTGGGTTATTTGAGGAGGTGCTCACTGTTTGCTAATGGCACTGTTATCAAATGGCTATTCAGAAAAAGTGTGTGTAAATACATTAACACATGCACACACATTACATTAAAATAATAATAATTTATAATGTTAATATTGATTAAATATTTTAAATAATAATTTATAAACTCCTTCATAGGATAACATTTCTAATATAATTGTATATATTATTATTTTATATAATGAAATATTTACTGAAATCACGTGATTTTGGCAGATTGATAAGCTCTGAACCACTGTTTCAAAACAAATGATTCGCAAAGGTTTCGAAGCTTCACTACCAAAAGCCAGCATTACATACAAGTTCAAAAGAACAGCATTTATTTGAAATAGAAATCTGTTGTGACGTTAATGTCTTTACTGTCCCTTTTAATCAATTTAATGCGTCCTTACGCATACAGATTTTATAAATAAATATTGACCCCAAACTTTTGAATTGAAGTGTATAATCAAACTGGAATCAATATAGATACTTTATAATATATAACATATATACATCTCCCACAGATGTAAATATTCCAAAGGTGTTGCTGCAACATTCATGTGTTGGTTCTGCCGCTGACTTACAGAGAAGGACTGCTGATTGTCATGCATATGTATGAAACAGCTGCTCAAACAGTCTTTTCAACCACCTGGTATGTATATTTTACATTACAGTCATTCAGATATTCCCAGTACTACTAGAATAAAAGTCTATAGTTCATACAGTATCTACACATTGATGTATACAGCACCGACTAAAAATAGAGTAAATCATCTTTGGAAACTAATCTAAGGCTAGCTGTTTTGATGCCGCAATGTTTTAGTCACGTCAAACAAAGATAGCATTAGGTAACTAGATAGGGCAATCAAGGCTTTTCCCATTTCACTTTTCCCAGTCATTTTTGTGCAAAAGCAGCTACATGGCTTTTAGCTTCTTTGCTCTGACTCTCACACTGCATTATGATGTGAACGGACATGGTTTATGTGTGGAAAGGTTAATTAAGATGAGTATCTTATATGTTCTCTGATCAAACTTGATTCATTTATTTATTTACTTACTTACTTGAGTCTGTCTGTCAGTCAAATATGATGCCAGTAATATTTGAAGCACAAATCGCAGGCAATCCTATCCAGACAGGATTAGATTTATTTGAGGATCCATGACAAGAACAGTAGGTCATTTGCTCCATTTGCTCTTTTTTTTCTTTTTCTTCTTCTTCTGATTGTTTTTTTTTTTTTTTAATTAAAATCACAAAGTATGGCTGTGAATCTTAAATACACTCTGATTGGCTCATGCTCCACAGGAACATGCAAAGGCCCTTCGTTAATGTTCATTATCCTGATCTGTTAAAGTCACGCTTTAAAGACTTCAAATATATATGTATATGCTAATTACAAACTAATTAATTACATGATTAATACATGATTAATCAAATGAATCACAAATTAATTGCACATCAATTTGGCCTGAGAAATTACTCCATAGGAAGAAAAAAAAAAAAAAAGCTTTATAAAGAAATATTTTCATTCAATATAAAAAATGAATATGAAAAAATTAAATAATACTCTAAATATGAAACTAAGTGGCAAGTGACTGTTTTTATGAATGAGTCATTGAATCATTCACTCACTCGATTCGTTCAAAACTGTAGATTCATTCAGTAAGGAATCACCGTCTTGTGTTGATCAGAGACAGCAATTCTGCTGCGAGTTTGTTTTGAACTATTTTCATTTGAGAAGAAACAGACAGTATTGTGACTAAAACATAACATTAAATTCTTGATTATTAGCATTAACTGTTGTATAAATCAGCATCACATTTGCAGCGGTGTAGATATTGTGGAGAAACAGCACTCTTGCTGGTGTGATATTGCTAAACTACATCATATGATAAAAATATAAGAGGGTGATTTTTTCCTCATATCTTGAATTTTAGGCTCATATAACTGCATTCTGATAGACTCCATCAGTCAGTCAGTCGTCCTGCATCATGATCATCAGAAACTGCATCGATGTGAGATGAACTACAGGTCTGGACGGGGCGCTGCGTTAAATGAGACAATCACTTTAATGCGTTATTTTTTCCCCATAATTAATCACACCAAATTAATGTGTTAATTTAATTTAATTTAATCAACAACCCTAATCTGAATACACTGATACTTTTGAACGGAGAGTGGTGAAAGAAAACCAGTCAAACTTTGTCTTCTTGGATCTTACAAAACCTCCTCAACCAAACAATCCCGCTATGCTGAAGAAACTAGAAAGATACAGAGAGTGCAGTGTGAAACACAAGGAAAATCTTCATGCATACAGTGTCGCTTTTGTGCAATCAAAGGACTGGCAGGGAAAAAGAAAATTGAATTTGCTTTTGCCTTGTGTATGTGGTTTCCATTCACGCTTTAATATCACCCAGGAAGAGAACAAGAAGCAAATATCAGGAGGAGTGTGTGGCTCAGTTTTACATTTCTGTGTCACAACAACCTTGCAGTACAGCTGGAGACCCAATTAAAAACCAATCAGAAAGTCTGTCAGGAGATGTTACAGGAACAACTCACTTCTCTCGTTTTCTCATGGGCTAAGGAATTGTTATATGGTCAGTTAATACTGAGAAGGAAAGTTGAGACATGTATTTGATCAAAAATACAGCTAAAAACAGTAACACTCTGCATTATTGTTACATTATCAATGTTGAAAACAGTTGTGCTGCCCAGTATTTTTATGGAAACTAATAAATTTTATAGAAAGTTCAAAAGAACAGCATTTATTTGAAATATTTTATAAAATTATAAATCTTGTATAACATTATAAATGTCTTTACCGTTATTTTAAATCAGTTTAATGCATCCTTAAGGAATAAAAGTATTTATCTTATTGACCAAAAACTTTTGAACAGTATTTTACTAAACAGTCTGTAAAACATAAAAAAATGAATAACAGTCTCTAGAACTCCAGTCATATATAATCATATAGGGTTATATAGGGACATGTATATATTTCACATGATATATTTTGCTTGTGTTGACAAATAATTGAATACTTGTTTAAATTAACTAATATATGCATAAAAACATTTCATCATTTTGCACTTTATCATCAACTGATATGGTAATTCAATGTAAAATGAATGAATATGATGACAAAGACTTTCCCCAAAGCTATGACTAATAAACATCTTATTTTGTGAGAAAAATTATGTCCCCGTGGCATAACAAATGAGATGATCTTATTTGACAATCTAATTCAATGCATACTGAAAAGGTTCTGTCTCCCATTCATGGAGGTTTTTTATGTCAAACTCAAGTCATGGAAGAAACTAAAGGTCATCTCCAATAAATAAATGAATAAATAAACAACTATTGGCTTAATTTCATTCACTTCATTTTGTCTTGCCTTAAACTGATGATCACAATCTGCACTATTTTTCCCTTGATCTTTTGACATAAAAGAGATCAAAGTACTATAAAAACATCCTGTCAGTTTCAAAACGTTCTCATTGGTTTAAAACCAGCCTATTACTTCTAAATTATGATGTTTTTTGATGTAAAATCACAGTAACATTATAAGTGAACCTCAGAGAATATTATAATAAAAAATACAGTTCATGACCCCTTTAAATGACACTGTAATACGCTGGAAAATATAGTCTGTTTAGCGGAAAAGCGCACACAAACCCGTCAGGTCACATGCGTGGCATCGCAGCAACTTTAAAGAGAGCAACCCAGATGTCATACAAGCCTATTGCTTAGCATTTCATGCCTTCAAAACACAAATGTAGGCTGATTGGAGATTAGACATTGTGGTGGTGACGCACTTCATCAAACAGTTTCCAAAATGAAGCCACACACACATTCAGCGCATTAAAAACTGATGCTCAATGATGGACTGAATGCAGTCACGCACTGAAAGCAATCATCCACAACTACTCCATCCCCTCCTTTTCTCCTTTTTCTCTAATGACAGAAATCACAGAAGAATGTGGTGGAGAAGCTGCAGGCGTTTTGGACGCGCTAGAAAGGTTTGGCACATATTTCAGTCTCGCATCGCCTACGTGATTTTCTCTCCAACCGTATAGTTATCCAATAAAATGCAAAGCGCTGACATGATGCTACAAGATGCTCAAAGTGCAGTTGCAGCCGCACAGACTTGCATTTAATTGCAAAGGTCTCCGGATGCATTGCGGGCTGTGTTTAAGTCAGTGACAGAGACCTCCGCGGATTTGCTCGTGAGTTTCTCAGTCAATAGACACGATGCCACAAACTCCAATATAGACCATAATGAGAAAGCAGGAAATAATAGAAATGCATGACACAAGCCCTTTAAGGTGATGTTTTGCTGTTTCAGAGGTCTGAAAGGAGGAAAAGTCCTTCGTCTTCAAGCTTTGTGTGACTCTTTGACAGTGTTGCAGCAAAAATCACTTTCCCTCCATGATTTTTTAAGAGGTTTTCAGAGACGTGTCAGTTACTATAACTTTCAGTGCCAGTGCATGTCATGTCACTGTGACATTGCCCTTTCTCTGAGTGCCAACCATCCAGTTAGCATCAAACGCTTTGAGTCGCTTGGACCAAAGGTCAAGGATCGGCTGGTTAGCAGGAGCCGCTGATGATCCTTCTCCTCTGATGGCCATGCACAAGGACAAAATAAACATTATTGCAAGCAAAAGTGCAAATAATTATTACATTAAATTAAATAATTATTATTTTCTAGTAGGGGTGTGCAGCATCACGATTTTTGATCGTGGATGATTAAAATGTCTCCACGATCATGCTTTTGAAGAAATATGGTAGTATTGTGCTACAGCTATTTTGAAGAACGTTGGTAACCGAACAGTAGCTGGTCCCCATTGACTTTGATAATAAGAAAAAACACTATGAAAGTCACTTGGGCACCAGCAGCTGTTTGGTCACCACATTCTTCAAAACTATTTTTGTGTTCAACAGAAGAAAGGTTTAAAACAGCCAGAGAGCGAGTAAATGATGACATTTTTCATTTTTGGGTGAACTATCCCTTTAAATGTTAATAAAACAACAAAACACAGAGAACAATCTCTCACTGCTCTTGACTGAAGAACTTTAATACAGTTGCTTTAATAAGAATCAACGTATAATGTATACAGTGAAGTGCATGTAGTGTTTTAATTTTATATTTGTTCATTCAGTTTCTTGAATGCTGCTGCTAAATACAGCTACTGTACCTGAAATATAAAGCACTGCTTGTTCTATTTGTACATAATGTGTTTGTAATGTGTATTTTTGTTTTGTCAACATGACAAAGAATCGTGATACAATCGTGAATCGTGATTTTCCTGAAAAAAAGCGTGATATGATATTTTTGCCATATTGCCCACCTATTTTCTAGTAGATATTTTGCCAGTGTCAGATGATGAGGTTTCAGGGTTATTAAAAGCATGAAATGAACCGACCCCAATATATATTTAAAATGTGTGGTCTGCAAGAATTGTAATACTTTTATTTATCAAGGATGCATTAAATTGATCAAAAGTGAGCATAAAGATGTGGCTGATGAGGTTTAATCATTCGTACAACTGTTTTCAACATTGACAATAATCAGAAAAGTTTGTTGAGCAGCAAATCAGCATATTAGAATGATTTCTGAAGATCATGTGACACTGAAGACTGGAGTAATGATGCTGAAAATACAGCTTTGATCACAGAAATAAATTACAGTTTAACAGAGATTCACATAGAAAACAGCTGTTTTACATTATAATAATGTTTCGTAATATTACTGTTTTTGCTGATTTATTTATTTATTTATTTATTATTTTAAATAACTGCAGCCTTGGTGAGCAGAAGAGATTCCTGTTTAATGCTTAAAAACATAAAAGCATCTTAAACATACATACATAAATCCCAAAACTGTCTATATAACAGATAGCTTTGCATGTACTTTTGTCAAATTAACTAATATATTTAAAATGCGCATACGAGTTTTATTAATGTTTTAATTATGTTGTGTTTCTAGTAGGTTGCACATGCAAAAACACTTCTTCTGTGCATTGAAGTCTTTCTCTCCCATTCATTTTGAGAGGAATGGGATTGCTAACATCACTTTCTTAAGACAATATAGACTTATAGCTAATCTTAATAAAACATAAACGATAATCCAACATGTTTGGTGTTTTGATGGTGGGTGAGGGCATTTTTTTCTTAATTTTGATTCGTATTTCTTGAATTCTGAGCCGTCTCCGTGAATCCTGACCTGCATCAGCGGGTTATAAGCCCTGCTCTCCATCTAAAGTACACTTGAATGAGACATGGTTTACAAGAAATCTGTCGGGCGCGCTGCAGTCACGTATTGAATCCCATATAGCCAGCGCTGCATTAAGAAATGCAGAATATATCACTTTATTGGCCAAATATCATGAAATCATCACCTCCAAGGTCACCCGAGAGAAAAGCTGAGGTTTCTCTATTCTATTCTCACTCCAGGAATAGCAATGAAGGATTCTATGAATATTCTGAGCGTGTGTGTGTGTGTTTCTGCCTGGAGCCGATGATAGTTCCAGTGTGCCGAAGGGGAACAAATGATGATTTCACCTTTTTCTGAGGATGAAGTGAGCAGCACTCTGATCAGATAAAAGACAGAACATCCTCAGAGTTGAGCGGCACAAGAGCAGCAGCAGCGGCAGGCACTGTGGGATAAGTGACATTAAACAGGAAAGTTTAGGTCACCGGAGGCCAGGAGGATGAATGGAAGGAAATACGGATGGATGGATGAATAGATGGACAGGGAGATGAACTGATGGGATTAAGTTCTGAGCTCACAGTTTGATAGCAGTCAATGATCAGTCATGCTCAGCAAAAGTAGCTGGAGAAAGCTAATCGTTAGCATTTCCAGATGAACGTGCAGACTCTTCACTGTAGTGACTGTCCTGAACTGTGACGTCAAAAAAGTAAAGAGAATTCTAAATGCATTTCACTCTTTAAAGAGCCCTTCAAAAAATTATGTACTAGCAAAACGTATAGCAACTGCACTGAGAGAAAACTAGTTGTGATGATTCAGACAGCGGTCATGCTGGAGGCATTCCCCATAGCCTGACAACAACAAAGATGAATAAATTCTTTAGAAGTATTTTTTTTTTCATTGGTAGGTAATGTCAACTAATGTTAGTTAACTAATGTTAATAAATGGAACCTAAAGTGTTACTACTTTTTTTTCTTTCCCTCTCATTTCTTTTTTCAGTTAAAATGATAAATGTTATGAGATATATACTACTGTTCAAAAGTTTGGGATCATTACTAAAAGTAGTACTGTCAATCTGTGCTGTGCTGTTAATCGCATCCAAAATAAAAGTTTTTGTTTATATAATTTATGCGTGTGCACTGTGTATATGTATTATGTTTATTTAAATACACAAACATACATGTGTATATACTGTATATATTTTTTTTATATTTACATGTGTGTGTGTGTGTGTATATATATATATATATATATATATAAACAAACAAAACATAATTTTCTTAAATATATACATGCATGTGTGTGTATTTTATATATACATAATACATATACACAGTACACACGCATATATTATATAAACAAAAACTTTTATTTTGTATAAACATTTTTTTTTTGAATGCGATTAACCGTGATTAATTGTTTGACAGCACTTCTTAAAAAAAGTATCTTCTGCTCACCAAGGTTGTTTTCTATGTGAATATCTGTTAAACTGTAATGTATTTCTGTGATGCGCAGCTGTATTTTCAGCATCATTACTCCAGTCTTCAGTGTCACATGATCTTCAGAAATCATTCTAATATGCTGATTTGCTGCTCAACAAACATTTCTGATTATTATCAATGTTGAAAACAGTTGTGCTGCACAATATTTTTTATGGAAATACATTTTATTTTTTAGCAAGATATTCCTTAACTTCACTATTAACAGTTTAATAAATATCAACAGTGAAAATGCTGTAAGTTTTTTTTTTTTTTTGCCTTGCCTGCAAGATTAGCTTTTCACTGTAATATTGATCAAGATATCCCAGCTTTTCTCCTTTCTGATAGTTGAGATATCTTCTGACACTGTATGTGACATGAATGAGGTATTTTTTGTAGGAGAAAAATGCAGGAGAGTTAAATTCTGTTAGATCTAGAATAAGAAAAAATAGTAATAATACTAGATTAAGGATAGTGTGAATGTGTTCATGGCTTAAGCCAGCTCTTGTGTACTGTATGACAATACAGTTGAGAGTGTCAATAAAATCAGATGTCTAATTGGCTTATGCATATTATCTGCATATGAATTGTTGCACTCAGTAATCAGGACTGTCAATTGAGGAATAAGCAGCGGTTTCATCATTCAGACGAGCACGACGCCTCTCGTGCGTGTGTGTGTTTTCAGATCTGTGCGATGTGAATCATATATGTATTGTTGCAGTATTGTGTCACTGACGCATCTCTGAGCTGTTTTGATTTGTTGCTATCAAACCCACCACAACAAAACTGATTCCATGTGCAATGTTTCCTTCTGGTTAAATATGACTATTCACTATGGATACTGTTTGAATGAAAATTATACTTTTTAATAATATATGAGCAGTGTTTTGCATTACCCTCCAATTACTGCTGGGTACTAAATTATGACACTTATTATGGAATCAGTTTTTCAGTTCACAGTGTTTTATCTTGTCAGCATAACACAGTGCAGCTGTGATGAGACAACAACATCTTCCAAAGCTATTGGTCTGTTCAACTTCTGTGCATGTGTCGCACACACACACACACACACACACACACACACTGCGCTGCCTACTGAGGTGGAACCTCATAAGTGACTGATCTGGAAAGCTCTTCAGCGCGACACATGCAATTGATTCTGATGGTGATTGACGGTAGGATCTTGTTATGATAATAACTTTATAGTTTAAGAAGTGTAAAAATGTAGAACACCCAAATAAACACTCACTTTTGGGGAGATTTTTACGCACACACATACACACACACACACACACACACACACACACACGCATGTTGGTTTTTGTGTTTTATGGGTTCATTCCATAGGTGTAATGGTTTTTCTACTGTACAAACTGTATTTTCTATATCCCTTAACCCTACAACTAAACAACACACAAAACTACAGGCATTTTTAGATTTTCAAAAAACTTAATTCTGTATGATTTATAAGCTGTTTTATTAAAAAACTAATAATAAAAAAATTATAAAAACTTTAGCATACTTATAAAAATAAAGAATATACTTAAAAATATGTATAAGTGAAAATTGAATGTAATGTTTTCAGACAACTGCATTTATTTACAATTCAGTAAAATGTATTCTATTTAAAATTTATATTAAATGCAATTAGCTGAACTTTAGACTTTTTGGCCTACTTTTAGGACTTAAGTACATATTTGTATGTAATTTCATAATTACTTCTATTGTCTTTGAAATGTGGTTAAAGTACTGCTGAATGTCCTAACAAGCATTTATGGTAAACTAAAATATACTTTAAAGCCATTTCTATTGAAAGGCATGTCATGTGTTTAAATATATTTGTATTTAAACATTTGTAATGACGAAGGTTAGTACATTTAAACATTACATTTAAATGTAATATCTAATAGCACCCTACAGTTAAAATTATAATCAAGTAATTTACTGTGTTTTAGTATGTTACATTTACATTTATCCAAAGCGACTTACAATTGAAGAATACAACAAGATTCATCACAGGAAGTGCTCGTAATACAAAGTTTCAGACATTGTCGCTTAAAAATTGTCAGGGATTCAGCATTCCAGATGAGGGTGGGAAGATCACTCCACCAGCCGGGAACGGTGAATGAAAATGATTTTGGCGTCACTCGCTTGTAGATCTCAGGCTTCTGGAGGGGATGTAGATAGAGAATGAGAGGTGTGATGTAGCCCTTTTGGGCTTGTTGAAGACCAGTAGTGCCGCTGCATTCTGAATCATTTGAAGAGGTTTGTTTGCGCATGATGGAAGTCCAGCCAGAAGAGCATTGCAGTAGTCCAGCCTAGGGCCTGGACAAGAAGTTGTGCAGCATGCTCCTTTAGAAAGGGCCTGATCTTTCTGATGCTGTGCAATGCAAACCTGCAATATCGAGCGGTTTTTGCAATGTAGTCTTTGAAAGTCAGCTGGTCATCAAAGATTACACCAAGATTTCTGACCGAACTTGATGGGGTAATTGCTGCTCAGTGTTTGCCAGGTTGAGCTGCAGGTGATTTTCCTTCATCCATGCCAAAATGTTCACCAGGCAGCCTGAAATCCATGCAGCTGCCATTGGGTCATCTGGTTGAAATGAGAGATAGAGCTGTGTGTCATCAGCATAGCAATGTTCCTGTATGCAGGGGCGGGTCTACATGGTCCCCACTGAAATCCCCCCACCAGATGTCTTGCAATTGGCTTTTTTTTATTTTATTAAATGTCTAACTGCATCTGGCAGTGGCGGATCCTGGCATAGGCAATATAGACAGCTGCCTAAGACGGCTTTCTTCTCTTCTATATGCTTAATTTTAGGCAGTTTCTATAGTTATCTTAATGACAAATGTCGAGAGTGCAGTAATGTAACGCGATGGTGCAACCATGCAATGCACGAGCACAAATCTCTCCACTTTCCTTCGCTCTCACGCAAAGCTTTTAAATAGACTGTGTTCTCTTATGGATTGGCTCTGCTCTCGCTCAGATATTGCGTGTGCACACTCAAACTTTGTTCTTGCATCATTGGAGACCAGAAGGACTTTTTTAATTCAGGTGACGAGAAGGCTTATCCCACTGAATGGAAGCAAGCTGATTATAGTCACCCTTCTCTAGTTATTTATTTTATTATATAATACTTATTTGAGTTATGTGCTTATTGTAAATACACTCTAAAAAATGCTGGGTTAAATATAACCTAGCACTGGGTTAAAAAGAGACAAACCCAGCTATTGAACCCAACCGCTGGGTCAAAACAACCCAATAGCTGGGTTTGTCCCTTTTTAACCCAGCATTTTTTAGAGTATATGTATTTATTAAATTATTGTATTTAGTGCATGTGTATTTTGTTGTTTTTGTATAGCCTATGGTTCTACAATAAACGTGTACCATGCAGGCCCAGTTCCAGAAATAAATCATTGAGGGTGCTTCTGAAATTAGTGAGGGTGCTCTAGTCTTAATGCACATTTCCACATATCTTGTCCCATCCATTGATATAGTTATCACTAGGTCTGCTATTTCAAGAGTGAATCCAGCATACATATGCAGATGTCATTCCCGAAATCGTGCAACGTATGTGTGGCAGAAAACCAAAAATTCTGCATTTTTAATGGATTATAGCCTAGAAAGCTCGCACGGAACGCTCCCTTTATAATCACTAAAAAGCTGTCACTCTTTGTTCATTGCAATCTAACAGAGTTCTATGACCAACGAATCTCTCTACACTTTGCAATCAATCTATTATTAGCATTGTGTATACACTCTGCATGTTATAATGAGAGGATTCAACTGTATAACTCAGCATGGAACAAAAACTGGTGTGTGTTGTAGCCTTAAAGTCCCTTTAAGTGTTTTCTTCATTGAATATGTACAATTTCTCATGTGATAACATCTAATTTGTTACTATTGGGTTATTATTCAACCCAAAATATTAACCTAATTAACCTATACATTAGGTTACAGTGATAAAACTAAATTTAAGGGTTCGAAATAGGAACCAGAAGTTAGAAATTAGAAATTTTGCTATGTTAGTCAACACATCAAAACAAGTGTACTTCTGTAAAGCTCAACAAAAACAAATATTAAAACATGATTTAAAATGTACTTTAAAGTAAAACTTTTAATTTGAGATAATTGCAAAGTGCACTTTTAAAAACGTACTTAAGTGTTAAGCAAGTTATCTTTAATTACACTTAAGTGGCCTTCTATTTCATTCATATTAGATTTATTTTTTAAATATATGTTTATGATTTGAAGTACACTACAAGTGCAGTTTTACTTGTACATTTCTTTTTTCACAAGAGAAGCCATGTTATAAATGATTACATGATTTTTTTTCTACAGACAAAATCAAAACTGTTTAAGGCCCTTAAACATGGGCCAAGAATATGCCAAACACTGCGTTTTCTTCCTTCTTTGTTCCTCTGCTGCTGAACTGAGTCTTTTCCCAGCTTCTCTCACCATCAGGGCTTTGTTTGATACCAACTTCAGGCGCCGAGAGCCTCAACGCTTTCCAAAGCCTTACAGCTACACACATTTCTCCACATTGAACATTCATCAGAAACAGAGTTTCTTGCCATAGTGTATGGGTATTAAGTCAAAACCAATATTGTAAAAACTAGAAACAAAAGATTCTGTTCGGCTTACAGGGCCTGAATTAAAACTGCATTACAGTCTCTGCAAAAGAGCTAAACAGGCTTGGACGACCTAAGGGTTTGAAACTCATTTGCCGAAGCCCAAAGGGTCCGGTATGAAATATATATCTGTAGATAGCACATGAATCTGATGAATGTATTATGCCCTCATATCCAAAATATAAATTCTTGAAATATTTTAGTTAAAAACTCACCAAATCCACAAATATAGCAAAGACACATGAAATATTGTCTTCATCTCATTGCTGCTTATGTACAATAAATAGAGGGATTCGCCCTACTTTCAATGAATTATGTATTAATCGAATCAATTCTTTTGGCCAAACATTATTATTAAAACTGAAAATTGATTGATTGATTGATTGATTGATTTAGGGAAAATAAAATTGCTTATATTTTTTTTATAAAAATTGCTATTCAAAATGTGACAAAGATCCAGTTTTGCTGTGCTTGTTTGTAGGGTTGCACAATTTGGCCAAAAATATTAGTTATAAATGTCACTTTAAAAACACAGCACATGCATTTAATTGTTTATGATTTTTTTTTTTTTATGATTTTTTAATCACCTTTGCAATTTGATAATTGCACTAAGCCCTAATTGCACTAAAGTTGTTATTTAGGTTTTATTTCGATTAATCATGCAGCCCTGCCTTACATTTACAAAAGAGTTCTGGCTTCAGTTGGAGTCTTGATTCAGTTGATTCAGTAATCGCTCTGACAGAATGTGTTGTTCAATCAAATTAAAATCAGACTGCAAGCTCGAAAACTCAAACAAAAAATTAGTTTGACGCTGTCGAATAGCAATCTGACGAGTGTGGTGACAGGCAGAGCACTCGTACCATCCATCACATTAAATGTGTCTGTAAAACATCCCTCCTTTCCACCGCAGAGAACCATCTTCCGTTCCAACTCATCAAGAATCCATTTCCTCAGACTTTGGTGAAGCAGCTGGGCGTCTACAGCATCTAACCAGTTTCTGATAACCCGTGTAAATGACCCACTCCTTCAGAATGGAAATACCTTCGTTTCGCCAGTTTTGCTCATTGCTGTACAGTGAGAGGCCAAGTAGGAATGAAAATAGCGAGTGAAGTGATGGATTCCTGAGGTCTGTGAAATTCATGGCTGCGGTCTCCAATCCATCATGTGGGAAATGCGAGGGGAAAGGTGGTTATAGAAAGCCCTCAAAACACAACGCTCCCGTCCCGCCCTAGTATAAGCAAAGAGGGACGCAACATCATTTACAAAGAGAGCAGAGAGGCAAACACAACAGCCGGCTGAAGAAGTATTGCAGGGAAACCCATTTACCATGTCTCTGTTTGACGGCACAAGCCCAGAGCTTAAAAATGGGTCATTTATGGAAAATCCATACAACACGGCAGCAGCGTTTGGAGGGGAGTCACCAACACTAATCAAGAGCTGCCCTCCATCCTCTGGAAACGGCTGGTGTTTTGGGAAATCGGTTAATGCGCACCCTTGATTTTGAGTTGGAGGTTTCTAGATCTTCAAAGGGGCAAAAGCATGTCAGTTTGAGAGGTGAGAACAACTCGGAGCACTGAAATATTCAGTTCGCTCTGCTTAAACTTGTCAAGCCCACAGACAGAACCTTGGTTATTAATTCTTCATATTCCAGATGACTGGAGTCTTACAAAGGAACTGCGAGATGAATAACAAGTAGGGCTTCTCAGACCTCCTGTTGGAAATGTGTTTTTGACACACAAACTGACCCGAGAGCGTTTCAACGTGGAGCCGCCAACTTTGTGTCCTGTTTTGATCTCTTAGAGAAAGATGAGACCAGAATGGCTTTCCACAGCGGTTTTTCGTGATAAGGAAGGAGTTTTATATTTGACACACTTTTGGCAAATAAGTTTTTGAATAACTTTCTTCTAATGGAAAGCCGCTAGTTTTGGGGGAAAGGGAACTTGAGTATTGTTCAAAGTTTCGGTGATGTCAAAATACTTTCCAAAAGCGTCTCAGCATTTTGTTACGTGCCAAGTGTTGGGACTGAAAACAATTGTTTCCCGCAAGACTCCAAACTTACCAGAGGCATTTGAAATGCACTTAAAAACAATTCTTCAGATTTGAAACTTTTGGCTTTAAATCAAATCCAAGGCCAATGGCCTCCCCCAAAAATATATTTAATGCAAATGCACTTCCAATGATTTTACAATAAATGTAGAACTTGGTAACTGGTTTGTATTAATTCTGCTCCCAAACGAGTGCATTCAAATCAAGAGACCATAATTAATTACACTATAATTAAGTCCTTATGAACTGTTTTCGCTGGGTAAAAACAGCGTTAAGTCAGGATATCAAGGCAAACTTCATTCAGTTTATTGTGGACATAACTGTAAACTCTCCTCAAATACCTTATGTTGTTTCAAACTGAATGTCTTGCAAAACTAAAATAAATAAATAATTAAATAAATAAATAATTTAAAAATAAAATTAAAAATAACAAGTAATAATAATAGGTTAATGCGCACCCTTGATTTTGAGTTGGAGGTTTCTAGATCTTCAAAGGGGCAAAAGCATGTCAGTTTGAGAGGTGAGAACAACTCGGAGCACTGAAATATTCAGTTCGCTCTGCTTAAACTTGTCAAGCCCACAGACAGAACCTTGGTTATTAATTCTTCATATTCCAGATGACTGGAGTCTTACAAAGGAACTGCGAGATGAATAACAAGTAGGGCTTCTCAGACCTCCTGTTGGAAATGTGTTTTTGACACACAAACTGACCCGAGAGCGTTTCAACGTGGAGCCGCCAACTTTGTGTCCTGTTTTGATCTCTTAGAGAAAGATGAGACCAGAATGGCTTTCCACAGCGGTTTTTCGTGATAAGGAAGGAGTTTTATATTTGACACACTTTTGGCAAATAAGTTTTTGAATAACTTTCTTCTAATGGAAAGCCGCTAGTTTTGGGGGAAAGGGAACTTGAGTATTGTTCAAAGTTTCGGTGATGTCAAAATACTTTCCAAAAGCGTCTCAGCATTTTGTTACGTGCCAAGTGTTGGGACTGAAAACAATTGTTTCCCGCAAGACTCCAAACTTACCAGAGGCATTTGAAATGCACTTAAAAACAATTCTTCAGATTTGAAACTTTTAGCTTTAAATCAAATCCAAGGCCAATGGCCTCCCCCAAAAATATATTTAATGCAAATGCACTTCCAATGATTTTACAATAAATGTAGAACTTGGTAACTGGTTTGTATTAATTCTGCTCCCAAACGAGTGCATTCAAATCAAGAGACCATAATTAATTACACTATAATTAAGTCCTTATGAACTGTTTTCGCTGGGTAAAAACAGCGTTAAGTCAGGATATCAAGGCAAACTTCATTCAGTTTATTGTGGACATAACTGTAAACTCTCCTCAAATACCTTATGTTGTTTCAAACTGAATGTCTTGCAAAACTAAAATAAATAAATAATTAAATAAATAAATAATTTAAAAATAAAATTAAAAATAACAAGTAATAATAATAATAATAATAATAACATTAAAAATAATAAAGTGTGTGTATTTATTTATTAATGCATGCATGCACATTTCAATAAATATGTCATAAATGTCCAAAATTATATTGCAAATATTGATGTAAACATATTTTTTGCCATTTTTACTGTATTTTAAATAATGCGAAAACATTTTTTTCTACGTTAAACAAAATAAAACAGGGATTATAGTACATTTTACAAGAAAATACTATTTCAGTAGTATAGTACTTCAATATTTCACATTTAATTTAATGTTGTCTGCCATTTCTTTGTAATTATTTGTGAAATTTATTAGAAATTTCTGAGTGAAAATTTTTTCTACACCATTTTTTTTCATTGTATAACATATTTTTGCATTCAACAGAAATGTTCAAACAAGTTTCCCTCTTTTCATCTTGTTTAAAAGCATACAACCTTTCATTTATATAAATAAATTACATACATAATTACGACAATGTTAGATTAGAAAATTACTTTGGTCATAAGGTCTAAATGCAGGTCCACGTATGGCAAATGAATATCACACCGATTGATTGCAGTTTTTTTCTACAAATGTGTGTTGATTGCACACAATTAAATTAATTAAGTTGTGATACAAATGTTTCATTAGCTCATTTAAATGAAGCGCAAGCAGCAAAAATCTGTTTTCCAAATCTGTGGAGAGATGCCTAGAGGAGATGAGTCTTATCACGCGCTCATATACCCCATGCTGAAATGACTAATGATCGAACGTATCATCATTTCAAGGCATTAGACTCTTGTGGGAAGTTCTCCCTTCTTCTCAAACTTTCTTGTTTTGGTTGATTTCACTTCATTATCAGAGATCGCTGCTCTCTGGTTTATTCTCGTCTCAGACCGGCTACAAAAACGTTCAGAGCTTCACATGTACTGAAGAAGACATTAGACAAACAACAGTCTTCTGCTCTTTCCAGACAGATTTTGCACTCTGCATTAGTTACAAGTTTGATTTCTGTCCCAAACGTGGTTGCACACATGCACTGCGAGCCACGTTTCCGGCAAATAATGTTCAAATCCTCAGAAGTGCCTTCAAAGAAGTGAGTGATTAAAATCTGTGTCTTATTTTTGTCAGGAAACGGTAAGCGATAAAGGAGATTGGAACTTGGCACGGATGCCCAAGAGGTTTATTCTACATCTCTTAATGGCACTGTGATTCCCAGTAGGACAGAGCAGCTGAATTATTCCGATTTGTCATGAGGAGATTTTACTCGTGACTCCTCGACGTCTTGACATGAAAGCAAATGCACTTCCCCGTCTGACCCTTCAAATAATTGTTTTATTATCTTCAGCAATGGAGATCAACAATACATGTTTATAGTGATCATCACAGATGTTTCTCTGTCACAGAAGGAGCATAAGGGTGTCTGTAGTGCTTATTAGTTGATCTGAAAATGAACTAGGACTACAGTTTGTACTGTTGTTGTTGTTGTTGTTTGTAATGCAGTTTATTCTGAACAGCTGTCAAAGGAGAAAAAAAATCCATCTTTCCCCCAGCAGGTGTAGTTTCAGCATCTGCCAGCAGGGCTTGGCCTCCTTTCATACTGAGGCTCTGATTTGTCAGCCATTAATTCTAAATTAATTAGTCCTGATTGGTTTACAAATTACTTACTTACTTAAAACAAGGATATATGAACATTTGTAGTATGTGTTATATATACATTGCAATATGTAGTATTGTGCTGTTTATGAAATGAACTGTAATATATGTTGTTATGGAAGCTCATTTCTGCCACAGAATAAAACATTTAAAAAATAAATAAATAACATAAAATAACAATAAATAAATAAATGCAAATTTTTATCTCACAATTCTGACTCTCACAATTATGAGTTTACATCTTGTGACTATTTTTTTCTCCCACAATAGAATAAAAAAAATAAAAAGTTAATTGTGACTTTTTATCTCACAAGTCATACGTTATTCTGAGAAAAAGGGCAGAATTGCGAGATTTAAACTCAGAATTCTGACATTCTTTCTTGCAATTCTGAGTTTACATATCACATTTTTGTTTTTTTTATTTGTTTCCACCATTAAATACAAAAAATAAAAAGTTTCTGACTTTTTCCGACTTTTTATATATTTGCATATTTATACTTTTTGTATTTATATAGCAATTTTAAGTTAAAAAAAGTCTAAATTGTGAAATATAAACTCAGAATTACAAGAAATAAAGACATTTGCAAGATGTTTTCTTCCTTCTGATTGAATGATTGATTGATTGATTCCCAGCATTTATTGAATTAAACATTCAGTTTTGAGGTCGATTTTTTTTTTTTTACAGTTTATAAATATTAAGTATAGGGCTTTACAACAAACTTTGTGTTATAAAAACAGGATCAAGATATACATGAACTCATGTTTTAAGCATTATATAATGCTAATGACTTTTTCATGGACATTGGCCAGTCTTGCCCGTTCTTCAGAATGGTGGCTAACATGTGACATACATGATTCAGTGAGCCTGAGAACATTTATGAGCTCCATCTGGACACCAAGATACAGTTAACCACACATGCTTTGCAGTATTAAATGCAGAACTAGAAACCCAACGTTTTCTTACAACCAAATAACAAAAGATCATGAAATGTTCACTTGTATACAAGCTTTGATGCAAATGTCATTTCAACTGAATACTCCACTATTTCTGTGCTGAGTCGATTAAGGTGTGATTTTCGATGTATCTATATCTCTGCAGACGGGTTTTAGAATGATAGACATGAACAAACAATATGGC
Source organism: Sinocyclocheilus rhinocerous (assembly GCF_001515625.1). NCBI lineage: Eukaryota > Metazoa > Chordata > Actinopteri > Cypriniformes > Cyprinidae > Sinocyclocheilus > Sinocyclocheilus rhinocerous. The sequence goes on along the minus strand of NW_015670626.1, from coordinate 18,697 downwards.
AGGTTACCATATTGCAGATTCTAAATTCTGTGGTTTATTTATGTGTCTCTGGAGGCCCTGGCCGCCTCCTTTTGCTCACAGCAACATCTAAAAACTTCCATTTAATGTGAAGCTCTAAAAACAGAACACTAAACACAGCTATGGATTTGCTTATCGGATTTCATCTGAAGATCTGAAGGCGAAGTAGAGCTGACGAAGTCCAGTTTCCAAGCACCATGCTTCCCTTCTCTTTCTCGTATTGAAAGTTTTCTGGACTTTTCTGTGTATTTAAGGCAATATTATCAGGCCCGTCCAGAGGCCTCTCAGCGGAGTGTGCTTCAGAGCTCCAGTCGCATCATGAATGGCTTTTTATCTCCGGTCTGTTAATACCCAGCATTCTCGTCTGATGCGGCTGAGAGGACGGATCTCCCTGCGGTAAATATGCTTTTCTGGCCAGGAGCCAAGAGCCACGTGTTCCATCATTCATCGCCGCTGAGTGAAATCAAACGTACATCAAGAGAGCCACCGAAGTTCAGCTTCTCTCATAATCCATTCAGAGCAGGTGTCATTCACTTTACCCAGAGGAGCCGAGAGAGAGCTGAGCGCTGATCGCCTATATCATTCAGATTTACTCAATTTGATAATATTACATGCATATTTCTGAAATTAGCACCTAATATTTGCCATAGAGAATCTAAGTCTATACAGAAGTAAGCCCTGTCTGGGCGCTGCTCCAGTACGGTTTGTGTCGAGCCATTTGTTAGTCAGTTTTTTGATGAGAAGGAGATAAAATGTAGTCTCAATAAACGCTCAAGTAAAGCAGTGGAGGACTGTTATTCTGTTGCATGGAACTGAAGAAGACATGATGATGGCACCATTTGATCTTTGCCTGACCAATCAGAGGAAAAGGACGTTTCATTCCCGCCCACACGTGGAAATCGAACATTCAAGCTGTTTATCTATTTTCTACCCCTGAACGTAAAAACGAAAAATCAAGGCAAATTATTATTATTTTTATTTTTTTTTTTTAAATTAAAAAGGAGCCATTTTCTCATGTTTCTGTTTTCAATATTAAATCGAAAAACTAATGAACTCAACGTACATGGACCAATGAAGCAAAGTTAAAAAGAAACTTTAAGTGATCTGTTCTTGCCCACTTTGTTGTTATTGTACTATTGAATTCCTCTTTTCAATGACTGTGTCGAATTTCTTTGAATTGCAATTCGGTAAATTCCTCTTCCTGTCATTCCGATTCAAATTCCAATTCAACATCCTTCGGCGTGTGACCAATTCAATTCATGAACTCAAAGGGACTCGATTCATAAATAGTGGATTTGTCCTGACCCTGCGGAGTGCAGTAGTTGAGAAAGTGATAGAATGAGAATGCATAGGGAAATAAGAGCAAATGAATTCAGAGTGCAGGGCGTCTCAGGACACACTTTCACCATCAGTTCACTGAGATCTTGTCCAATTTACAGTTTGAGTTTGAACTTTGCCATTTCTTGTACCTCCTTAGAAGGTATCAGTGCACTTCGGCTGTTCATTCATTCATGATCAGTCTCTGCCCTTGTTTAAAGCTTAATCTCATCAGAAGAGCTTTATATTCCTGACGCGTGCCATCAGTGGAGGCTGCTGTCACCAGAACCAAGAGAAATCAGCATTGACAGGTCAACCGCATGTATATTGAGTAACAAAACTAGGTCACTGGGCCTCGTGATCTAGTCTTGTAAGATGGCTGAGTCATTCTCTGTCAGGGACGGCTGTAGTGTTTTCATCCAATGATTGAAGCCGTTTCGCCCACCTGACATCGTTCTCAGCAGCAGGTCTTCTGCTCTCTCTTCCCCTCGTTATGGGCTTACTCTGGGGGAAATGCAAAATGAAGCAATCATCTCCAATGGAGCATATCTCTCCGCAGATCCCAGATTAGCATGAAGTGCGTTGCTATATTTATAAACACAGACAAAAGCGGAGATTAATGAGTCATCGAGGCGCCCCGCAGCGGGGGAAGCAAGTCGTTAGCGCTGCTCCAGCGGCTTCCGCCACAGGCCACCAGACACTTCACACTCCTCCAGCTCTACGCCTCTTCACACGTACACACACGCCAACCGGAGTCTCTCCTGATACACTCCGCAGCACGAGTGTTTGAAACTGTCACCTGCTCAACTACAAGCTACTCAGATTGTGAAGTAGTTCAGGCACCCTTCTGAAAAGTTATGTGAAGTGTAATATAGTATATATAAAGTAGGCCTAAAACAAAGTTATATACACCAAAAGTTCATAACAAGAAGTAGCTCAGATGCTGTCACAAATGTATGGTACTTTTTTATACAGGAAATAAAGGATTTAAAATGAAAAAGAAAAAGCAAGAAAAATAGTAGTACAAGAACTTGTATTGTTTTAATGCAATTGAAAAAAAAAATGCTAATAATATTTTTATTTAAAATATGCATAAATGGCTATGGTAAAGTTTCTCGTATCTCACATTCAATTACATTATGTAAATATTTTTTTAAATAATATTTAAGTTTTTTTTTCTTTTTTTTAATTAATTAATTAATTATTATTTATTTATTTATTTATTTTCAAATTGGCGAAATTTGACCAACTCCCAAATAATAGATTGGCCACCTCAATTATTTTGGCATTGATGAGACTGCTGAAGCTGAAAAAAAAAAAAAGAAGAAGAAGAAGAAGAATAAATAAATAATAAAAATATTTAAAAAAAAAAACAACTAATAAATAAAATCATTTTTAAAAATAAATATTTAATACATATTTAATTTTTTTTTTATTTTAATAAACAAATCAATATTTTTAAATGTTTATTTAGTTACTGTTTAAAAAGTACAATGAGCCACAGGGACTGTTGACTGATGACTCAACAAATCAATAATTCAATTACTTGAACTAGTTGAAATGAATCAGCTGAATGCAGTTATTTAATTAATTGATTCACTTAAATGATTCAGATTTCCAAATACTATTTACAAGAAAGAGAGCTTGGTTGTAGGGTTAAATGCACAATATAATTTTATGTGATTACATAATATGTAATGCATGCTAAGCAGATTTACTTGTTAGGAAAACTGGCAAGTTACTGGAAATGCTACAGCAGTTGAAAACAGAGCTGAAGTACAGCACATCTTCACATAAGAGCCAGTAAACAAAGCTAGAGAAAACAAAGACTGCCAAAAGACATATTTGAAGATTTAATAACACATAATCCCAAATTATGCCAGAGAAAAAGTTATGTTTTGCAAGAAAAAGATGAAACTCCTGATACAAATTACCAGAGATCCTTGCAGCCTTGATTGCTGTCTTCCCTGATTAGACCCTGTGTTTCGACCCTGATTGCACCTTGAGAAGTTTGATAGGCTGCAGAGAAGTAATGCTTCATGTGCAAAAGCAATCAGAGAAATTATTTGAAAAACAATGTTGATAATGTGAACATTGTCAATAAATTTCTAGCACGTAAACCAATGTCCACTGATGCTTAGCAACTGACAATTAACACTCTTTTCTAACCAGGCATGATACGTGTTTTCCATATTAATCCAAGTTTTTGTCCTAACCAACCATCTACATTTCAACATGAAAAAAAATGTGAATCTGCATATATTTAAAAAAAAAAAAAAAAAAAAAATTACACATTATGACTACGGGGCAGATTCTCGACTACTAAAACTTATTTTCATGCAGTTCCATAAACAATACTATGTTATAAGCTCAAAACACATTTTCCGCAGTGCATTATTTGTAAAGTAATAGATTTTGACGTTTGCATGACATAACCAGCTTCATAAGATGGGGGTCAGCTGGTCAGCACAGGATTTCAGACAGACTGGTGTAACACAATCTGGGCCTGGTGCTTTTTTTTTTTGTAAACTTGCTCTGTAGCGCACCCGGTACAGCATTGTCCCGTCAAACATGAGACACAATAAAAGAGCTCAAAGACTTGCAGAAGCAAGCTAAAATGGCATGTTTGCTTCAGCAAATGTGTTTTTTATCTCATGTTGTTAACACTTATGGTATTATAACAACGTTATATTAGGTTTAGTGTTAGTGGTATGTTGTCTTCAAACATAATAGAGCATTAATGTTTTAGCAGCACTCACCGAACAGTTCATTTCTGAGCTATCATGTTTCATACAACAACCAGTGTAATTAAATGTTGCCATCTGTTTCCAATAAAACTGAATGTACATTTAGTGCCACTCACTGGACATTTCACTTAAAAAGTGTCGCAAAACCAGCCCTATATTGCTGAAAACAGCTGGTTAGTTTCTACAATGATGCATCGTATTATGGTAGTTAATCAGCGACTTACGAGTTAATGTTTCTTTTTATTTTTAGAATGAGAGCAGCATCATCATTCTCTTTAACATCTCCTTTTGTGTTGCTCAGACTAAAGAAATTCAGTCTGAGACAGCCTTTGACAACCTGCTTTACTTCACTCCCTTCCCGTAACACCTTGCGTTAATTTACAACGTCCATAAATGTGAACGCCCTCCTAATTTGCACTTTTAATGACAACTTGAAGGGCTGCTTAATAGATATGCTCCCATTTTGTGGCTTTTTGAATCGTTCGGTCTTTGTAATGCTTGGGTAGAGGCAACATCATGAAAAACGTTGTTGTGTGGACAACACAATAAACTTCACTCCTAACATTTAATCACATTGAGGAAGTTTTCATTATGTTGCATTGAAAAACCTGAACGAAACCCTCTCTGGCACAACCTCCTTACAAGCCCATAACTGCCATGCAAATGCTGTTCATTTTGTGACCAAATGTTTATGATCCATAGGCAAACATGAGCAGTGTTAGCTTCAGGAAAAAACCTGCACAAGTTTCTGGATCTGAAACAATCAGACCTTCGGAAAAAGCGTTTATATTAACTGTCTCACACATCAGTTACCAAATGTCCCACTCGAGCTTCTCTTCAGAGACTCAAAATGATCTAACGATTGTCATGGCACGTTGAATCTAATATGCATCACTGCAGTAGGCTTTCACAACACAGTCTGCAGCCTTAAAGCAATGCTTGATCATTCGACATCAGGAGACAAATGACTCAGTTAACATGATCGGGCCATGCTTGATAGGAAACGGCTCCGATGTTACTGCCGCTCTTTCAGTCGCCAATGATCCGAGGGCCCTTTTCTCCCTCGCTTCCTCGCTCTCGCTCGTTCTCTTTTCATGCATCACGTGTTTAATTGCGCCATTAATTAGGCTCTTGATGAAGCTGTTGAGGTCAAAGTGAACGCTTGCCTTTCTGGCACAATAGCTTCATCAAATGTCTGATGTTATGTGAGCAATATCTCATCACATGACTACTTAGAGCTTGAACAACTAATGGATTACTTCGAACAGTTCATTTGTTTCCAATCACCCATCAGTGGTCTGATCTTCAAATAATAATGTAAATGAATACAGATGATAATACATCTGACAGATCCGTGGTCAGGGATGTTGCAAAAAGTGACTTTTCTAAGTGATATAACTTATTGACCAACAAACAGCCTTATAGTGTCACCCCCTAGCAACCAGTCACAACACCCTAGCAACCATGTAGTAACATGCTGCAGCCATATTGCAACATTATCGGTACTAATATAGCTGCTTCCCAGAGTTCAAGGCCTGAATGGATGAATTACAATGACTTTACACAACAGGCGACTGTGCTTCTATGTTCCTCCGGCAAGCAGCTTCTAGTCATTATATTGAGCAGCACTGGTGTTCAAATAATTTGTTAGGCATTACATAATGTAATTATGTTTTTTTTTTATGTTAATTAACCTTTGGGAACTATCGACAAAACAAGATTTAACTTTATTCAGCATTTTAATTTGTTGTTCTTGTCAGGTTATTGACTATATGCCCTCAAACACTTATAAAACCTAAGAAATGTGACATAGAATACAATTTAATTAAATAAAACTAAAAATGCCCCACAGACATGTGATTTGCATCTTTATTGCTTAATTTCACTTTTGACAATGAATATGTTCAAGTCAAAATAAATGCAAATTTTATTAGGTAAATGGTTATTAGTTCTACACAGTATACAGTAATATATATATATTTTTTTTTTTACAATGGATTTCTGGCAACCAGCTGCCGGTGTACAGTAGTAGTTAGTAAGGTTAGTAAGGTAGTTGTTAAGTTTAGCTATTGGGTTGGATTAGGGATGTAGAATATGGTCATGCAGAATATGTGCTTTATAAGTACTAATAAACAGCCAATATGTTAATAATAGGCATGCTAATAAGCAACTAGTGCAATAGTGCAAATTGGTCCCTACACTAAAGTGCTACAGAATATTTTTTACAGTGTTAAAAATAACGGTTATTTAAAATCATGTTTCTCATTCACAGCCACGAGATGCCAAAACACTGTCAAGGTTATCATTATGTCAGTCATCACAATTTCGGGAAGGACTTGTGTTCCGTACATGCACAGAACAAACATTTAGGGGATTCGCTCTCGTATTGAGATACGGTTGTCACTTTGCGGTGTGTGTACGTGGCCTTAGAGAATGAAAAGTTTTTCTATGGAACATAATAAGAAGCTTTCCTGTGACATCAGGCTTCAAATCCATGTCTGCTGCTAATTGAAACTTTGATTTTTTTCAGAGTGTAGTTTCAAAGCAGCGCTCTGTTCTGTCTTCTCTAGCCTTAAGAAATTCTGCACAAAAGTCACCAGGCTTTCAAGATCGTATTTAGCCAGCCATTCATTTTAATAATTCTGACCATCATGAGACCTCATTAATCTTTGTCAGTGGGCAGGACGGGCCGTGAATGTGCAGGAATGTGTGTAGGGCTTTCTCCAGGAGCTGAAGTCTAGCGTGGGAGGATGCCACTTCGTGGGCGCTGGGCTGTTCCTCATCTGTCTCCCATGCGCTCAAGCATGCCTAAAACCTCCGCTGCAGTCCGGCTCGATGACATTTCAATTACACACAGTTCCCCTGGCCTCTAGACAAGCTGCTAGCAACCGAAAACACACCCCTGTGCACTGCATCTCCAAACCAAATGTATGCGAGTGCTGCTTCAGCAAACAGGACATCCCACCTCACTTAAAGGAATCTGTTTGATGAAGGTGGTCAGAGGCTCAATAACAGATCACACGATTTTACTCCTGAAAAATATTTCATTTGAATGACTGCCAAGTCAGTTCTTGTGCAATAAATTTAAATCTCCAGCCATACTTGTGGATTTAGTTCTGTCAGTATGCCAATAATAATGGCTTACTGTGTTGTTGACTTTGTTTTCTTGTGGTTACATGATTGATCTTTAGCCGTTAGCTGGTATGGATTGAGATTAAGTTTTAGGGAGGCCTAGAAATGACACAAACAATGTAATTTACCACTTTGCAGGTTATAGTTAGCAATGACACACAAAATGTGCTGTATATTCTGAATAATCGTGAAAACTGCAAGATTGCAAGTTTGAAATTGCTTTTATAGAATAAACAAGAAGGTAAAATCGAGTAACTTACATTTTAGGCATAACACTTGTTTTTGTTCGACCAGTGCAAACAGCCTTTGTGTGTCTCCAGCACCATGTTTCTTTACTGAGTGAATCAGTGTTCAATAAATCGGTTGAGTGAATAATACAATGACTCGCTCATAAAGCCAATCGCTTGTTTCATTACTGAATGTTTGTTTTGGAGTGAATTGGTTGAATTAGTGATTAAAATGACTCACTCTGGCATAACAATGCAGTTTCCAGAAAAATGTCTGAAATAAACCCACATGCACATACTTTCAGTCTTTAAAAAGTCCCAATGCTATTGGACTGTTCAATTAAAACTGCACTCTAAAAAATGCTGGGTTGTTTCAACCCAACTTTGGGTCAAATATGGACTAACCCAACTTTTGGGTTAAAAATGAACCGTTAACCCAACGGTTGGGTTAGTCCATATTTGACCCAAAGTTTGGTTTAAAACAACCCAGCATTTTTTAGAGTGTGTTGTATAAATGGAAATATTCTTTAGATTATTTCATAAAACTAACAGAAAATACTGAAGTAATGTATTCTACCCACACAGCGGCTCACCTCCTGGGCTTGACAGGGCTGTGAAAACTATCTACATCAGCGTCACGCGAGATGATTCTTTGATCATAGGATTTGGGATTATGTGGAGTTACAATGTGAAGTAAGACTCTCAAGCTGCTTAAACGTAATTGATGACAAAACAGATAGAAGTTTGTGTACAGAAGTAAAACTTGCTATTCCAGGTCTTACAGATTTTCCCACAACTCCTGAAAGCAATAATGGCAAGTTTAAATGAAGACCTGACATTGACGGAAGTTTCCTCATCTCCAATAAACAAGCACACCTTTGACTACTTTCTAAGAGTTCATGTTTGAAGTCTAACTGCTCACTGTGTAAATAATTGATGAATTGATGAACCCTGGAATGAGTCCATTGTTCTGGTTTTTAATTTAATTTATTGCTCTAAAAGACCTCTCGCTGGGCTTATAAATACCCTCCTAAATCACACTACAGATGGGGGCGCATGGCTGATACCTTCTTAAGTGGATCTGATTAAGGAAACGAAAAGGCCCTGGGTGCGTAGCGTGTGGCAGCCGACTCAAGACTGATCCACAATCCATTTTAGATATTAGAGATTCACTGTGAGATTAAGTTGTTCCAGTTAAATTATACACCAAATGTGTTTCTGTTCAATTTGTTTAGTAGGCTGGTCCATTTGATAAAAAAGTAGGCCAATTTCAGTCAGTCTTCAATTATTCACCATATGCACATCGATATGTGTAAAGACAATATGCATCCCAATATTAACTATATGCTGTCTAATACTATCTAATATTGGGTTGACACATAAATTATTTTATTTACATTTATATAACTGCTGTATAATGTAAATCTTCATCTAACGAGATAATGTATGTATGTGAACATTATACTGTATATCGCCTTATAGGAAACACATATGGCAATATCACTCTTGATACAGGTCAATATACATTGTCATATATTACATTTCCGTATGGGTATGTAGGCCTATACAGTGTATATGTAGGTAGGCAGACAGTGTGTGCTAATACTTATTTTATTATCAAATATTTCACATGCATATACACAGGTTTCTGTCTAATGAAATAAAACAAGTTGCTTGGATATGAACACAGCACAACAAATTACACAGTTTATTTGTCTTGCTGTAGCCAGAAATAGAGCCCTCTGAACATACTGTAGTGATATAATAAATGGACGTGAATGTTTCCTTTGTGTGTTTTAATGTTTTATCTTCTAGAACATTCCCATAATAATCACTGTCTTCACTCCAAGTGCACATCGCGGGGTCCACTGCACAATTTCTCCTGACTGTTTGAGCCGGCGCTTTAGCGTGAAGCTTATTGCCCATGCACAGAGAAAGCGCCCATTATAATCAAGCGAGCTGTCGAGTCATGTTGCTCGCATGTGGCGTGAATGAGGTGTTAAAATACAGCCACTGCATATTAAAATCAATTGCCAGAGCAATTAAAATAGCTGTAGTGCACACATAAAATTAAATAAATAAATAAAATATAGAGTGATGGAGACCCAGCGGTTGTAAAAGGCAGAAAATAGGACCTGGGGTCTATTTGTTGAATTCCCACATGAAAGAACCAGAACTACTTTTACTTTATCACATTATGATAATAATCCCCAGCATTTAAAGGAACAGTTCACCCAAAAATGAACATTTCCTGATTATTTACTCGCCCAATGGCCATCCAAGATGTAAAAGCAGCAGCGACACAGCAGTCACAAGCCAGAATACACACACAACAGACCATTTTTAACAACAAACTGACACAAATACTAACATACAGCAAGGAGCATTCAACTTTTGGACAGCACTCCATCTCTACAGTTGTAAACAATTGGCCGGTTCTTGCCGCCTACGACACGTGAGAGATCATGAACTAAACCTTGCTGGCCCACGGTGAGCATTTGTGTTTAAAAGTGTATCGTTTATTTATTTATTTTTTTCTGAAAATTATAGTCTATGGTGAACCCTGTTATATATATACACTCTAAAAAATGCTGGGTTGTTTTAACCCAACTTTGGGTCAAATATGGACTAACCCAACTTTTGGGTTAAAAATGTAATTGAAAAATTTGGATTTGGTACCTTGCGTAAGTTTGTTTGCATGAACAGGGTGTGTTAGGTTAAGGACTGTGTGTTTTGAGGATATTTTTGTGCTGGGGATTTGAGGTGTCCCATCTTGTTTTGGCTTTTGGAAAATGCAGCTGTGATTGTGTTCTCGAAGCTTGCCAGATACACATCCACACAGTACTGATCAGTACTCTCACACACAGTTTCTCTCTCTCTCTCTCTCTCTCTATATATATATATATATATATATATATGAAGAGTTCATTTACAAAAACCGATACATTTTTATTTATTTTTTTCAGAAATCAAGTTTTTTTTTTTATTACACATTCCAAGTAATATCAATCAAACTGCAGTTGGGTTGTTTTGATTAAGTAATAATAACTTAAACAAAGGTCATTTACTAACTCCAACAGTCATTTTTTGGCAAAAGCAGATAACTCCACATTTCATTTTTTCGAGTTTAAAAAAACACTTGTTTAATCTTTGTAATTTCCTCAGATGACAATGTAGATGCCTGACAAACGTTGTTGTTGTTGTGATCATAAACTGTATGGATGTGATTACACGCAATACACGGAGCTTTTCCCTCACCATTGTAACGCGCTGCTTTTACAAGCTCCCGTGAAAACGTTTCAGCTTTTATTTTCCTTTTTCTCCCTGAAGAAGATATCAAAGGTTCATCAAGTTCGTCGAAATGATCCTCGATCACTTTTAGTCAGCTGTGAAAACTCCCCTCAGCTAGCACGTCTTTTTAAAGTGAAAGTAGCCTTGTCACATGACCTGAATACAGCGCACTGATTCGCTGAAATGGATTTATCGGCTTCTGTTCAAAAACAACAAGGCGCTTGTCGACTTCTGCAGTAAAACGTGAACTCACGATGCCTTGAAAGTGGACAAAACCAGCTTTTTTGACAAAACGTGTTTAGGGTTCAGATCGCGCTATATGTGGAGAATAATGCACGGCAATCAGCTCTTTTTTTTTTTTTTAAAGTGCCGTTTATCGGTTTTTGCAAATGAACTCTTCATATATATACACACACATATATGGATTGGATGGCCTGGGAGTGAGTAAATAATCAAGAAGTTTTCATTTTTGGGTGAACTGTTCCTTTAAATGTAGTTTATTAGTTCCTGCCCACTATTTCATCTGTGCTTTTTCTGCAAGTATGTTCCCATTAATTTCTCCCAATTAACCAATAAACTATAAGAAGAATCACATTACAAACTGATTTGAAGCAAAAAAAAAAAAAAAACCTGAATGAAAATCAGACATAAAGACCATTACATAACTAGGGCGGAGCTACAGATCTCTTTTCATGCTGCGACTCACTGATTGGTGGAATTTTCAGTACAGCATTATGGGTAATGTAGTTTTCACCACAAATTCCACCATCAGACAATTATTTTAAAAACTAGTTGAAATCATGCGAACAGATGGGCTCAGCAGCAACACATGCAATCGAATAACAACCTCGAGAGCAGGTCTGTCCTCCCTATCAAAGCAACTTCCCTATGGAGAAAATCAATGGAGTTTTTGCTTCCGGAACCGACTGTTTTGATCTGTAAGATTATTCTTGATATCTGTGTATTTGGATATGTCTGATGATCATGTCATACACACTATGAATAAATAAATAATCTGTCGCTTCTCTTACGTATTGAAACTGTGGACTGTTGATTTAAACTGAACCTTTATCACTGAATAAAACATATGTTCAGTGTCTTGCAGATACCTAGCTAAAATCATGTGGGCTGCTGGAGCCGGGTTCGATGCTCTAGGTGTCCGCTAGCCTTCCCCTCGCTCTCTCACAGCAGAGAATTACATGCCACTTGCATTGCTGTCAAGATCTTACAGAAACAAGATTTGTCAGCTCATTTATCAGTGTTCCCCATGGCTTGTGCACTCTGTCACACGGACTATTTCTGGAATCTGAACCTCAGGAAACAAATATATAGAACAGTACATACATACAACATTCAACAGAATCAGCAAGCAGCCCTGTTTAATATTTAAGCAGATCTACCGAGATTGTCAACATGAGTGATTGTTGTTTGATGACTACAACACAACTGCACTGGATTTTTGTCTTTCTTTAATTAAAAAAAATATATATATATATCTAAGCATACTTAAAACAAGACATATTTACTTAAGGAAAGTATACAGCTATTGCAGTTTTAGAGTATATGTCTTGAATTAAATTAGTTTCTCACCTCATTGGCGAATAGTTTGTTGGTTTTATGGAGCCAGCTAACAGGGAGCGTTCATAGTGGCTGTTTACAGACACAATTTTCAACTAAAAACAGTATTTCTTATGCGTTTTGGACACTCGATTTCACTACAACAACATTTTTGGGGTCTGAAAACGGGTTTCAAAGTGCAAGTATTTAAAAACGATAGCATTACAGTCTCTGTGTAAACTTGTGAGAACGGTGCATGTTTCTACAGGCCTGGGATGCATAATACAGTGTTTTAAGACATTTTAAGGATCATTTTAACAACTGTTGTCTGTATGCTAAACTTTTCAAAAATGTAAAGAAAATCTGCTTTGTAGTAGTACGTCGCTGTCTTGTAAACAACAGAACAACCTGTTCTGGCAAGGTTCTCTCAAAGTTATGAACAAACGTTCTTCCAGTAACGTTAATAAAATGTGGTCTTTAATAATGTTCTAAAACATAAAGCACAAAAAAATGTTTAGTTGGAACTTTTTTTTTTTATGATACTACTTTATAGTTTTAGATGTTTCAGAGATTATTCGAAAGTAATATTCCCATAATGTGTGCAAAATGATTATATGGAATGTTCCCTTAATATTTTCTCTAACATTCACATAAAAAATAAATGCTTTTTTTAGCCATTTAAATTGATGTTTTGGACATTTAGAGAACATTCAGAAATAACATTTTCATAATTTAATAGGAATGTTAGAAAAACGTTCTTAGAACATAATTTTGTTAGCTGGGGCACATCACAAAAATGTAATTGTGCATAAAATTAAAATAAATCGATTAGCCAGTGGGCTAAGAAAAACAAGTGTAATTCTTGAAAACAAGTACTAAGTGTAAGTACAGAGAGAGCATTGCGACCGCAGTAATCACAGATGGAGCAGAGAGCAGAGTGTTGTCAAAGCTGTCAAAAGCTATGCTAGCAAATCAGCATTCTTGCTAACAAACAATCAACTGACAACTGTTTGGCAAATGTGCCATTAAACGTGAATGATCTGCTTCAATTACTACACTCTCACCTTCTGACATGGGGAAAGTGCCGCTGCTTGCATTCATTCATTCATTTGTTCTTATATTAGCAATAATAATTTTAAACCTGTGAAATGTTTCTCTCTATAATAGCAAATGCAAAATAAATCATGCAGCCATTCACTTCAGATATTACATACCATATCAATTGTCTTTTGTTTCTCGCAGAACAAAATTATAAAAAGCCAAGACTAATACATTTTTGTTATATTCCTATACATTTTTATTCATAAAAGGAAGCTTATGTTTTTGAGCTGCGGGCTGTGTGGCGTATACTTAAGCCCGCGGGAAAGATATTCTCCTCTTTCACATTTGCTTCAATCTGCTGAATGTCAAAGGATTGATACAGAGAACAGAAAAGTACATGAAGTGCATTCTAATGCTGTGGGCCAAACATACTCTCAGTATGTAGCCCAAAGATACTGGTGATTCATTCTCATCATTTCCAGAAGACCATTCCCATTCTGTCCATGTCGACGGTGACTCCGGCCAAAGTTTAAGCCGTTTGAAAGGTAATGTTTAATATCACTCATTCTGAGGCTCTGAATGGACGTTTAAAAGCACTGGACCTTGCATTGGTAAATGACTGTCTGTTTAATGGGAACACAGGATTGCGAGTCAGAAGTGCGTGATATAAAGTAGCAGTTGCGTGTTACAAATTTAGAATTGTGAGATAAAAACTTGTAATTCAGATTTCTTTCATGCAATTGCGAGTTATAAAATCAGAATTGTGAGATATATACACTTGAAATTGATACTAAATAGTCAGAACTGAAAAGAAGTCAGAATTGTGAGATAAAAAGTCGCAATTACCTTTTTTTATTTATTTATTTTATTATTCATTGGTGTAAACGGGCTTCCATATGAGGCCTAAGAATAATTGGTATAATTTTAAATTATTACATCTTTTTCTTTTAAGGTGACCCAACCTGTTCCTGTGGAAACTTACATTTCCTAATGAAAATAAATCCTCAGCAATTATTTCCACCAATGACCTCAATCATAAATCATCCACACGTTACCTGTTATAGGTATCTTGTGCTACAGAAGTTATTTTGTCACATACATACTCTTAAACTATTGTCATCATTTGTAAGTCGCTTTGGATAAAAGCGTCTGCTAAATGACTAAATGTAAATGTAAAAATAAAGGCTCTTTATTGGCATCTGTGGTTCCATGAAGAACCTTTACTATCCATGAAGCATTTCCATTGCACAAAAGATTATTTTTAGGGGAAAAAAAGGTTTGGTTACACTTTATTTTGATAGTCCACTTTAGACATTCTACTAACTATAAGTAACTTTGTAACTACATGTCAACTAATTCTCATTAATTTGCAACTACATGTCTACTAACTCTCAGAGTAGACTGTGGGTAGGTTTAGGGTTAGTAGAATAAGTCGACATATACTTGCAAAGTTTCTGATAGTCAGCATGTGGTATGTTGTGGACCCATCAAAATAAAGTGTTAGAAGATATTAAGCAGACAGTCTGCTAATACTCTAATGACTGCTAGTTGGCAAGTAGTTGTAAAGTTACTTACTGTTAGAAGAATGTCTAAAGTGGACTATCAAAATAAAGTGCTACCAAAGGTTCTTCAGATTAATTAATTAAAATAATTTATGTAAATTAAATGTGTGCAAACATATTGCTATAGACATGGTTTTCGTTTGACAAGGTACACTTACTAAAATGTTGAGTAAAGTTGAACAAAGTAATTTGAGTATAAAGCAGGGCCTATAATTACAAATTTTAATTTAGTATAAATAATATCTATTTGTTTAAATAATAACATGATGAGCATTAATGCACATTAACGATGTGAATGGCTCTGAAGTCTGCTTCAGACAGACTGACACCTCAACGATATGAAAAACAACAATATATTGATTTCTAAAGTCACTTTTTGTTTTCAGCAAACATTGCATTTAATGGATTAATTAATTGTCATATTATGTAACTTGATTCACATGTTTAATCCACTGGCAGCCTTATGCACGTAATGCATAATACAGCACCGAAAAGAACCGAGCACATACTTTCTCCAAATACGAATGGCTTTCATTTTCTACTTCCCGTTTTATTATCTCTACAACACAACAGCAGACTAAATCTGGATGCATGCCAATAACAGTTTGATAATATTTCAGCATCTCTGATCTTTTGGAAAAGTGTGAACTTTCATCATGGAATGCTATGCATATTAAACTACTAAATCAAACGGATTTGCGCCGATGAAGGAAACGGAAAATGCAGCTGTAAACTTTGCTGGAGTAACAGATTGGACTATAATCGTTACAAATATATTTGGCTTGCAATTAATCATGTGAGTACAGGAACATGCATAACAGTTATGATGCCACTGAATAAATAGGCCATTTATATTCCAAATGGATGATGCTGCCTTTAATCTGAAGTGTAGTAATATTTTTGCAAGTACTAATTTATTTTGTGAGCCAAACGTGCCAACCTAGTGGCTGTGTAAGAGCTGGGGTGATGGATGTTGGCATCAGTGCTACACCGCAGAACATTATATCTGCCGCAGAAACTATTCAAGAGCCCCGTGTCACTGAATAATAGAGGCTGCTTGTATCACACCAGTCGTACCTTATAATAAACACCCTGAGCCTATTATAAAACCTGTCAGTTAACAAAACAGCATCACAAACTACGATAGGAGGATCTCGCTATGCCATAACTACTCGTAATTAGGATCGGTATCAAAGCGTCCTGGTGGTGCATGTGCTTTATTCTTCTCCGCCCAGCCAAAATGCCACATGAAGCTCTCTGACGAGTCTAAACTAATGGCACTATGATGCTTTAAACACACATCAGCGGCTGTGCATCGCTGCACGGTGTAATTTTCCATCTTGGGATCCAGGCACCTGGTTGTTAACCGTGGTACAAAAAATAACGAAGAACCACCCTCGGAGTGGGCTGAATATATAATTGACGTGTCTGATCTGACTAATAAGATCCCCAGTGAACTCATCAAAGAACAAGAGAGATAATTAGACTGTTTCTTTTTTTAATCAAAATTAATAATCAGGGTTATTATCTCCTCTACCTCTGCTGCTCTGGCTGAGAGGAGCTCACGTCGCAGAACTGCCTCTAATTGGCACAATCCAGGTTTTGGGTTAATTTCTTCTTATTCACCGCATAATCATTAATGCAATATGATAGTAACGAGGTAAATAGTGCTTTACGATCAGATGCATAAACGTGCGGGGAACGAAATTCACGCTTTAATGCTTATAAGGCCAAGCTCTAGCACAGCCGTGACGTCGTTAGTGCACTTAATAGATCGCGTCTGCCAAAAAGCGTTTTTAGAAATTCTAAAATTAAAAATAATGGATTTTTCAAAGTCAAACTTTCAACCACAGACAATTTCTGGAGCGCTAATAAGACTGTCTCTGAATGAAATGTAAATATCTGCCAGTTTCCTTGAAGAAGAGAAGAGTTTCGTTCTCCTTTCTTTTGTTTCTGTGATGCGTTGAGACTCTGTTGGGTCTGTATGGCAGTTGTGGAGGTGTTTGTGGGCTGTTATGCCTTTTAAACATGTGCATTGGATGCTGCTGAAAGGAAATCTATAAACATGTCTCACCAAGTCTCTGTCTTCAATCCATTTGACTTCTCTCACCCCATTTCCTCAACACAAAAACCCATTCAAGTATTGTTTAAAAAAAAATAACAATAATAAAATTGCACCATTATAATGCAATTAAATCTGAGCCAGTTAAATTCACGATGGGGGATAAATCCACAGCGAGAACATACAAATAGACTCTTGATACGGAAACAAACACTTCCGCTCGGTTGGTGGTACGACATGAATATTGGCCTGATGAAAATGTGACCACATTAAAATTTCAGCAATCTAATTACACAGCAGCATGCAGTCGCTGGCATGTGGCATAAATAATTCTGTGAACTACTTGAAAAAAAGTTTTGCATGTATTTGAAAAAATTGCCTTTTAGGAGTTTATCAGAGAGCAATTAACGGATGTCGATTTGAATTAAGACAGGCGCGCTGTTCAGCCCCGAGGAAAGCAATTAAATGCTCTTTGGCCTGAGCTGAACAAGGGGGGTTATAATACCTGGAGAACGTTTTCCGTCAGCATTCTCATTAACAAAAATGCATGGTTACTTTTGAATAAAATGATGAATTTTGTCCGCATGATGGTGTAGTTACAGTATCTACCAGTATGGGGTTATGGAGCAGGGTCCAAAACTAAAAAAAATAATAATAATTAAATAAGTGTACTGAAATAGGATGATGATGATATTAATAATATTAATAATAACTTATACTTAGTTCAGCTAGTTTCCTTTTTTTTTTTTTTTGTTTCACTTCATGTACTAAAATAACTAAAACTAAAATTGAAATGAAAATGAAAATTATATAGACATATTTAAAAACAACAAAAACTAATAGAAATGCCAAAAACATACAACCAAATTACTAGAACTTTATCTTAAATTAATTTGAAAGGAGAAAATATAAATATAAAATCTAATTCAAAATAGTAACACAAATGATTGATACTAAAATAACACTGTCTTGGACTTGAAAGGGCCCAGTTGGCAAAGTAAAAAAAAAAAAAAAGGAACATAAATTCAAAGAAAATTACTAGCAAACATATACTTCAAGTTGCTTTCATATGTGACACATTATCTGTTTTGTGTGGTGGGTCTGAATAACTCTTGTTATTGTGTATTAGAATATAGATGGTAATAAAGACTAAAACAGCTGGTTGTGCTTCAGGGGAGGGTTGCACCAGCCATTCGTGAGTTATTACTTAAACTAGAACGTTAAGTCCACACTAGAGGCTTAGTAACTACTAGCTAGTTTGTAACTAAATCTATACATTATTCGGTTGCACCAGTTGTTCGTAAAGCAGGACGTAGCTAGAAGTTCGTAAGATCTCCATAAAGTAATGCGTAGTTGCATTATATGACGTTTACCCTAAATAATTTAATAGAAGCATTCAAATATGCAAGCAGATTTAAATGTATCCTTCATTCTAACTTCGTTTGCCTCACGTGACGGTAAAAATAAGTTTCCATTAAAAACGATACGACTTGATCATAAATAGAAAAAGTTGTAACTTAGTGTCCATTTACGTCAGAACTAGGCTAAGTTGTGAGTTGCGTACAGCTGGTTGTGCTTCAGGTCTGCGGTCTTTATGAAAATGGCTTTTATCTCCAGGCTGAAGAAATAGTCTTTGCTTTGATGCTTTACCATCACTGCAGTGTTTTTGTTTGTGGATTTTACAGCCAAGGCACTAATAGATGTTCCCTTTCAGTCGGTCACTCTCGACGTCACGTCGGATGA
>NW_015670625.1:0-664 GCF_001515625.1 Sinocyclocheilus rhinocerous | reverse complement strand
AATGAAAGAACGATATGCAGATCAACAGAACAAGAGATAGAACAATAGAACGATAGATAGAACGAAAGAACATAATGATGGATTCAATGATAGAACAGAACGAAAGAACGATACACAGATCAACAGATAAAAGAACAGATCAAAGAAAGAACAACAGAACGATAGATAGAACGATAGATAGACAGATCAACAGAACAAAAGAGAATGAGAGAACCACAGATAAAAGGATAAAAGAAAGATAGAATGAAAGAACAATGGAATTACAGAGACAGAACAACAGACAGAATGATAGAGTGATCGATAGAACGATAGAATGATGGAACAGATGAGATAGATAGACACAGACGGAACAGACGAGATAGATAGATAGATAGATAGATAGAACAAAAGAACAATATAATGACAGAGAATGATAGATCGAATGAAAGAACGATAGAATAATCATTGTATTGTTCTTTTATCTGTCATTCTGTTTTGTTCTGTTGATCTGTCTATTATTCTTTCATCTTATCTGTTCTATCATTCTATCTATCATATAAGAACGACAGAATAATAGATAAGAGTGAAAGAACGATAGACAGACAGAACAGCTAGAACAATAGAACAGAATGACAGGACGACAGAAAATTAAAATGATAGATAGACAAAGACAAACGGACAGAAT
>NW_015670624.1:0-638 GCF_001515625.1 Sinocyclocheilus rhinocerous | reverse complement strand
GGGGTCAGAACTGGGTTGCATCATGTGGGGTGAATGATCATATTTCCCATGAGGACGAAAATGCTGAGCAAAAATTTTATTTTGTCTCGTGAGATTTTTATGGACATTGAATTAAAATAGTTTCTTCCTGGAACAGCCCTCTACACCCCACACTATGAGCTGTTCAATGGCTCATGTGATATATAACATAAGATAATTTAATGATACAATTAAATGTTTCCAAACATTGAATAAGCAGTTATTTTTAAAGTGTTTACTAATTTAAAAAAAAGGAATGTTTTTCAAAATATGAATAACCGTTTTATTTGGTGTGCTTCTAAGAGGGCTCAATTTATGAACAGTATTGTTCTACTGAGCTTGCTCTCAGAATGTGTAGATTACATAAAAATGTGGCATGCAGTATACATATTTTAGTTTTATTAATCAATCAATCAATGACTTGTTTGCATTATTTAAGCATTTTATTAAAAAAATTTTGGTAACACTTTACAAAGCAAAAGTCATTTGTTAATGCATTAATTAACATGAACTAACAGATAGCAATTGTTGTTGTTGTTATTATTATTATTATTATCATTATTATTGATACATTTCTGTTTTGCTGGCATATACAAATGTAAAAAAAAATTGATTAAAAT
>NW_015670623.1:0-860 GCF_001515625.1 Sinocyclocheilus rhinocerous | reverse complement strand
TTTTTATTTGTATCATCAGTTCTGGCACCTTATTTATTAATTTATTCATTCATTCATTCGGTCCGTATTTTTATTGCATGTATTGATATTGTGTCTATAGCATCGGTGTAAAAACACATTTACGTTGACACATGAAAATAAAAAAAATAACAAAGTTGCCTAAAAATGCTGTCTAGGTACAATTTTGAAATGCAATACTGTTTGATACATGATTTCGCATCCAGTGTATATGTCTAATGTGATTACATATAAATATTATATATAGGCCTACAGTCATTGTAATTTCAAAATTCTTTAAAATTCTTAAACTCAATTTACCTGAATTTACCCTAATATTTACCCTAATTAACCCTAGTATATCTCAGAAGTGTGTAGAAATGATAAACAGCCGTCAGAAATGATAAACTGTTGATGCAATGAAAGCAGATGCTTTTATTCAAAGAGGATGCTATTCAGTCAGACTCATTTATTGACAAAACATGCAGCAAAAGAATGAAATTGAAGCTGAAAGTCGAGCGGATCTGTTGAAGATCCTTCCTGGCTCCTCAAACACATGCAGATCTCTCACAGATCAAACATTCACCTCACATAAACGAGAAACATACATATAAACAAGCACTGAACACACGCTTTATGACTGCATTCGGTCGTCTATTAAAAATGGTTTATCATTATGCCTAAAGAATCTTTATGTGCTTCCCAGAAAAAAGAACGGGGTTTTTTTTTTCTAACATGAATTGAATTTTGGCGTCCAGCTTTTTAAAACTTTTTAAACACATTTTAATTTGGTTATTGTAACATCAAAGGAACTTTCTGTTTTGATCGTTTTGCAAACACTATGGGAACGTTACATTTTGAAT
>NW_015670622.1:0-1458 GCF_001515625.1 Sinocyclocheilus rhinocerous | reverse complement strand
ATGTTCTTTTTAGCAGCATCATATGACCCCTTTAAAAATAAAACAGTTGCGAGTTGGCTGAGAGTTATGGAATTTACATGTAGGGCTTTTATACATTGTAAAGTCTATCCCTCACAGCCTAATTTTCATCCAAGAAAAATTCAAAATGCCGTCTACCATAAGGTCTAACCACCCGCCATATAAAACCCACTCAAAACACACACATCCATAACCAAAGAAACTCTTCAGGTCCCATTCACCAAGCTCCGCCGGTTACTGACAGACAGCAGTGTTTAGTTGGACTCGGACTTGAGTCCGACTCTGCCTATTTTGGACTCTGACTCGATTGGTTAAAGACTCGGAGGTGGACTCGAACCCAACACTACTATTGGGTACCTGAAGAAAAATCGCTTCACTGTGTAGCCTATTTAGCCATTCTTAATATTATTTTATATTTCTTAATAATTATTTTAAAAATACAAATGGCATTAAATTACCTACGGTACAAATGGTCAAATTAAATATTTCCTTTTGTTTTTCAGTAAGCAAGAGGACAGCTTGACCGACTAGCTTAAAGTGCTAACTGGTTAAGAAATGCTCTTATTCAAAACTAATAGGTTAATAATATATTGCCAGTGTTTTGATCAGGATTTATTTGTTCATTTATTTGGTGGAAAAACATCAGGGACAATCATTTTGAGCAAGCGGTATCCCATAATGCAAATGTATCTCCATATAAAACCGTCACACACATATGAAAAGTACAAATTGGCTAAATAGAAATGGATTTATATATGCTTTTTAAAAAGATACAAATAAAATTTCACACACACACACACAAAAAAAAAAGTAGGAATCGTCTTATCCAAACCTCAAAAAAAGAACACATCTCAGATTTAAAAAAATTAATACAGTGAATGCAATATACTTCATGATAAACCATCCTGTTTATCTATCAGAATGATTCATCATATACTGTCTTAGATTATGTGAGTAAGTTATAATACCAAAATCTAATTTTCATAAGAAAGCTAGTCGGTTTTCAGGACAGACCTTTTTGAATGGATGCCCCATTTTTAGTATAATTCTTTCTCAATCATTTCTCAATAATCTCTTAATACAATTACAATACAAAGTATACATATTTTTATGAACGTTGCCTTGAGTCTTTGCAAAAGTATTGATGATGATGTTCTAGCCATTACAAAACAGGAACTTCTGTTTGCAGACATTGATAGCAGACTTCTGTTTGGGTAAAAGACATCAATAAGTGGTTCAGCATGTTCATAGGTCATCCATTTCTTCAAAGATCTTCAGTCTGTGTGATGACGTCCACGATCCTTTTTCTTTATTATCCCGAAACCACGTCCTGTTCCTGTCGGGCTTCGAGAGCCAAAATTGCTTTTCGGTAAAGGTCTATTAGGAAACAGGCAAATTAAATGCTTTAAATTAGTCTCCTACTTTTCTACAGATCAGGGC
>NW_015670621.1:0-531 GCF_001515625.1 Sinocyclocheilus rhinocerous | reverse complement strand
AAGTACTATAGCATTGCCATCACTGTAAGGGATGTTACTCTAATGCACTTCATATAATACTCTACCAGTGTTATTTTACTATTATTGAGATACTATTATAGTTTTTATTAATATTTTGAATTAGCTTTTATTTTTACATTTTTTTACGTTTTCTTTTTTAATTGAAGTTTTAGTAATTTTTATGTTGTATTTTTTTTTATTAGGTATTTTTTTTATATTGCTCTTTAGTTTTTCTTCATTTTTATTTCAGTTTCAGTTTTAGTAATTTTTGACATTTTTTTATGTCTATGTAGTTTTTTATTTTATTTTAGTAATTAAGCGTTTTGTCATTTTTATTATAATTTTTTTTAATATGCCTAAATAGTTTTTAATTTTTTTAATTATATATATTATTCACATTTTTAATATTTGGTCATTTCTATAATTTAAAAAAAATATGTCTATACAGTTTTTATTATTATTTGTATAATTTTGTGTGTTTTTGTCATTTTTATTAGTTTTGTTCTTATATGTCTATATAGTTTTATTAAT
>NW_015670620.1:0-564 GCF_001515625.1 Sinocyclocheilus rhinocerous | reverse complement strand
ATGGGTGCCGTCAGAATGAGAGTCCAAACAGCTGATAAAAATCATCACAATAATCCACAAGTAATCCACAGGAATCCAGTCCATCAGTTAATGTCTTGTGAAGTAAAAAATAAGATACAACTGTGTTTTTAAGAAACAAATCCATCCAAAGTGTTTTAACTTTAAACCATCACTCCTGGCCAAAATATGAGACTATAATCCATAACACTTCAGTGAAAAGTCCTAAAAGTCCTGTTATCTTTTACATGAAAATAAACCAGCATATTGGTTTAGAACAGCTTTGTTCACATGTCTCTCCTGATTCACACAAGGTGACATTTTCACTGGAGAAAGCGATATTATGGATAGAGGACTCATATTTTAGATGGATGCTACTATTTGAAATAAAAAAAAATATTAATAATACATTTATTTCTTACAAACACACAGCTTTTACTTCATGAGAAGTTTTTCATCAAATTGACATTGTTTTAGGTGAATTACTCCTTTTAGTATTTTAGAATATTACACATTTATACATTTTGCATTTCCTTATATTTATTTATTTATTTATTTACGTTTGTA
>NW_015670619.1:0-821 GCF_001515625.1 Sinocyclocheilus rhinocerous | reverse complement strand
AACAAGTGTTTTTAAATGTAGGAGTTTTTAAATGTAGGACGACTAGCTTTTTTTCCCGCAGCCAAACGCCGCACGCCGGAGATCCAGCACGGTGCCGGAGAACTTTAAACTCTGATTATTGTTTTAGGTTTAGATCTCTACAATTCAAGTATAGTCCTTGGGCAAGTTTCAATCTCATGATTATTATTTTTTAACTCTGCATGGACAAGCTGGGCAAAGTCTGACCTTGACTTTCCACTTCCCACCAAGTTCACATACCCTTTCTATTCCACACTTCCCTGTGGCCCCTATAATCCCTTTTTTCATTTGTTTATTCATTACAAATACAAGTGTCTCTGAGGCATATCACCAAAGAAACATCTGCTTCTGTCTTTGCTCAAAGCCACGGATGTACCCAGGGTGTGTGGAGTGGTAAGAATCCCTGATATGAGTGCAGTTTTTTCCACCAGGAATAAACTTGAAGGGGCAGTTGTCAATAGTCTGGCATCAACTCACCAATTAGCCTCTGCTAATCATCCCCTAAGAGGAACCTGTCAGCAACCAAGCATAGAAGAGAATTATACTACTTTTTATTATTTACTTTTATTATCAATACGTCACTTCCTGTTTGTTGCTGCCGTGTGTTTTGAGTTTGAGCTAATTTAATTTAAAGTTAATTCTTTATCGTCTATTTTTTTTTATCTTAATATACATTTTATACACCATTATTTTCGTTTGAATAACATGTGAATATATCCCCTATCATTTTCTACAACAAAAACAATCAGTTGATCACACAATCTAAATATTCCCTCACAGTTGAATAGTAATGACTTTATGAA
>NW_015670618.1:0-740 GCF_001515625.1 Sinocyclocheilus rhinocerous | reverse complement strand
TAGTTAAAATGTAAACGTAATATTATAAACTGGTTAGTTCTTAATGGTTCTAGTGGGGTGTCCAAAGCTTTTGAAAAGTTAATCACAAATGCAATTTACTGGCTGTAAAAATAAGTTGTCATTATAATTTGACAAGGTTTTCTTGCACACTAAAAAACATTCTGGAGGAAAAGTTTTTAAATATAAATTTGAGCAGTGCATAATACATCATGAATGTTGATAAATGATGAACGATTATGAATAAATAAATCAAACTTACTTTTTGTAAAGTTTGCACAACTGACTAAATTTATATTCTGACAAACATTTTGATTATTTTTATAAAGTCTTATACTGAAATGCCGGAAAGTAGTTTTGTAAACACATACACATTTTTTTTTTTTGATTGTATTTAATATTATTTAAAAAAAAGAAATAAAATACATTTTTAAATGTATTTTTCCTACATATAGTGAAGACACATAGA
Organism: Sinocyclocheilus rhinocerous; assembly: GCF_001515625.1. Lineage (NCBI taxonomy): Eukaryota > Metazoa > Chordata > Actinopteri > Cypriniformes > Cyprinidae > Sinocyclocheilus > Sinocyclocheilus rhinocerous. Next base: position 274 of record NW_015670618.1, on the reverse strand, counting down.
TAGTGAAGGAAAAACAGTCCAGTATCCTTTAGTAATGTTTATCCCGGGAGAAATCTAATAAAGTTAATATCAAATACATTTGAAGTTTTTTTGGGTTTCCATACCTGCATTTATGTTATTTCATAGTTTTGATGACTTACTGTTGTTTTAAAATATGGAAAAATATTAACAAACAAAAAGATGTGTCCAAATGTCCAAACCCTAGTAAAAAGTAATATATTTAAAATAAATTTATTTCATACTAAGTACTAAGTACTTTCATACTAAGTATAGT
>NW_015670617.1:0-530 GCF_001515625.1 Sinocyclocheilus rhinocerous | reverse complement strand
AAGTACTATAGCATTGCCATCACTGTAAGGGATGTTACTCTAATGTACTTCATATAATACTCTACCAGTGTTATTTTACTATTATTGAGATACTATTTTAGTTTTTATTAATATTTTGAATTAGCTTTTATTTTTACATTTTTTTACGTTTTCTTTTTTAGTTGAAGTTTTAGTAATTTTTTTGTTGTATTTTTTTTTATTAGTTTTTTTTTTATATTGCTCTTTAGTTTTTGTTCATTTTTATTTCAGTTTCAGTTTTAGTCATTTTTGGCATTTTTTTATGTCTATGTAGTTTTTTATTTTATTTTAGTAATTAAGCGTTTTGTCATTTTTATTATAATTTTTTTAAATATGTCTAAATAGTTTTTAATTTTTTTAATGATATATATTATTCACATTTTTAGTATTTTGTCATTTCTATAATTAAAAAAAAATATGTCTATACAGTTTTTATTATTATTTGTATAATTTTGTGTGTTTTTGTTATTTTTATTAGTTTTGTTCTTATATGTCTATATAGTTTTATTAAT
>NW_015670616.1:0-1177 GCF_001515625.1 Sinocyclocheilus rhinocerous | reverse complement strand
TCTAAATTCATAAAAATATAATTAATCATAACATTAAATAAAATTGGACTAATAACACTTCCTTGTGGAATTCCGTTAATAATTTTAAATTCTTTAGATACTTCTGACCCCACTTTAACTCTAAATCTTCTTTCTGATAGAAAATCTAAGATCCATTTACAGTATATAACTTACCTCTAATTCCTATTTAATTTAATTAATAACCCTTCCCTCCACATGGAATCATAAGCTTTTTATATTAAAAAATACAATATTCATTAGTTGTTTCATCTTAAAAGTTTTCTCTATCTCATTACTTACTTTCACAACTGCATCCATTGTAGAACGTCCTTTTCTAAAACCACTTTGATATGGTGCAAATAATTCTCTTTGTTCAAGGAAGTAATTAAGTCTTCTGAATAATATCTTCTCCATCCACTTGCAATGGGTCTGTAGTTGCCAGCATTGCTAGGATCCTTTCCCGGTTTATTAAATGGCAGTATTAATGCACTCTTCCAACTCTTTGGCATTTTTCCTTCTTCCCATATCTTATTAAATAAATACAGTATTATCTCTAATATTTTTTATTAGGTAATTTCTGGAACATGACATAGCTCAGCTGATCTTCTCCTTTAGCAGTATTTCTGATACCATTTAATACTATCACTAGTTCATTCATATTAATTTCTGCATCCATAATACTTTCCATATTGTCTTTTTTTAATAAACACATCTCTATTTTCATTTAATATATTTTCTTTATTCTGTCTATGGATATCATCTAAATGGTCCTCACTATGCACACTGGCAAACTTCTTTCCTAACACATCTGCTTTTTCTTTATCTGTTATTGCCATTATTCCATCGTCCTCTAATACTAGTATTTTAGCGTACATTTTTCCCCACTCATTTTCTTCAGCATTTACAATACCTGTCCTATTTACTCCAACTTCCCTCCCTATACTATGCTGCGTTCAAGTCCTCTTGGGACGTTCGTACTTACGAGTTGACAAGTCATAATAACGATGTCAGTTGCGTTCAAATCACTTTGGTCGGAACAATATGGCGATTTAACTTTACTAAATAAAATTAAATGATTTTTTTTTACTTCATATCTACACAATGATGAATAAAGAATGTGCGTCATTGTGTTTTTGCATAGAAACTTTGCACAAAAGTTAATATAGATAAATATTAA
>NW_015670615.1:0-606 GCF_001515625.1 Sinocyclocheilus rhinocerous | reverse complement strand
CAAAGTATGAAGAGTAAATCATGGCAATGTACTGTTAAACACTGATATGGTGCAATGGCACAATTTGCCTACAAGTATGGGCGAGTTTCCAAACTGCTTTAGTAAATCAACTCAATACTGCCATCTAATGTTTAACATATAGTATTACATATTCTGGTCAGCCACGGAAAAAGTACAAAGTACTGGGAGTGAGTTCATTCTACATTTTATTTTAAGTTTTATTCCAAATCTATTTGTGAAATCTTGGTTTATGGAGTGGGCACTCATGAACTGGAGAGCCAAAACAAATACTGGCAAATGACTGATTAACTGGCAAGCAACAAGAAGTGGCATCTATCCAATTACAATAAATGTCTACTTGACCGTCTTTAAAAATAAACTTCTTATCCCTGTTTATAGGATTGAGTCTTAGATTTGTTTGGCCCAAAAATTTTTTGGTTTGTAAAGTCAGCTAATTAGCCACTGTAAATTTATACAGTAAAGCATGTGAGTCCAGCACAGGATGTTTTCATAGGTTATTGTTCACATAGAAAACCACAACAGTTCTTACTTCCTCTTAAGTTCTTACTTCCACAGTCAGTTTTGGCCAAAATGTCTTACCGTTCC
>NW_015670614.1:0-536 GCF_001515625.1 Sinocyclocheilus rhinocerous | reverse complement strand
AAGTAAGGTTTACTAATTGGAATTTACAGTGTACAGTTCATGAGGGAGTGAACAAAAAATGAGCAAGAGAGAGATTTAGAGCATGAAATGAAAACATGCAGAGGTTGAGATGCTGAACAAAACAGCAGATTCCGGAAGAGGAAGGTTAGACGGGTCAGAGTAGTGATATCAAAGTAGGCTAAAAAAAAAAGTAAAACGTTTTGATACAGTAATATAAGACCAATACAGAGACAGAGCATTTGGTCCAAGTTCTGATTAGTCATTCCCATGATGCTTTGGGGGAAATGTAATTGAAACGAGAGGATGGACTGAAAATAGTGTCAGAAAGAAAAGATGGTGTAATGAAGATATATTTGGAAGGAGCAGGACATGAATGAAGGTCTTAAAGAGATATTTCACACATAAAGGAAACTTCTGTCATCATTTACTCACAGGTCTTGTTAAATTTACTTCCTTAACGTTCTGGCAAAGTTCTCTCAAAGTTACAAACAAGTTCTTTAAAGGGGTCATATGATGCGATTTCAATTTTTCCTTTC
>NW_015670613.1:0-802 GCF_001515625.1 Sinocyclocheilus rhinocerous | reverse complement strand
CCCCCATGCTGCCCCACCATCAAGGGTGGTGAGAACGAAGGAGCCGATATATCGTGTTCTGGAAGAAAAAAGTGCCTTTCATGATTTTGTCAGCTCTTCATGCACTCCTCATGAAAAACTGAACTGTCTCAAACCTAAACGTCACATCATAAGATGGACGCTCGGCCAAGTCGTCCCACTCTCCAATGCAGCAAGCGAGAGTTCATCCTCATCCCAAGCCTTTAGCAGACAGGACAGTGGAGATTGACAAGAAAAATGTTGGGTGGAGAGAGAGGAACGGGACTGGCAAAGAACACAGTGTCAGGACTCCAGGTCGCCAGAGGCATATTTGTGATACATGCCAGTGTGCTAACCAGTAGGCCATCAGCGCCAATAGACTCGTGATTTGATGGCATCAATTACTGCTTAATTTATCCAGAAATTAAAGCAAATAAATATTATTAAATTGTATATCTTTATAATATATAAAATTCCCAGATAGGTCAATGAGTACATAACGAGTACAATTGTACTATAGACAAGGTTGTGTTCACATGATACTGCAGTTCTTTGCCATCACAAAAGATTATTTGCATGCGTTTTAAAGCCTCGCGTGTTTAAACCATCAAACTAATTTACTCACAGTCCTAACATGCTGTTTTCTAAGCCCACACAACTAAAACAGGCACACAGAAAGCAGTGCCCTGTGGTGGAAATCGATTCCGAGGCGTTGGGAATCAAGAGTCGATTCCAAAGGTTGGAATCGATTCCATCAAGTGGAATCGACTCCTCATTCAGAGCCTTTTTCAGTTCAACAAAGCTT
>NW_015670612.1:0-632 GCF_001515625.1 Sinocyclocheilus rhinocerous | reverse complement strand
TCATCACGGGCAAAAACACATTTCCTGCTTGCACCCATTTACTCCGCATATACAATCCTAATGTTACACATTCAATGGGTCTTCGGGGAGTTTTGTGTGAATGCATTTTGCTCTCAGGTTTGTTGCAGCGGAAATAATGGGGGTGTCATTTTAATATGGTGCAGGTCTTTGTGCTTCTGTACTGGCACAATAGAACAAATCACAGGGCTGGAATGGGCTGGGAAACAGCTGTGGTCTTATCGTCTCCACACCTGCACTTCTAAAAACCACAGCACAGGTCCCACACGGTGAGCAACTGACTTGACAAGAACCACTTTTGGCATGAGAGTCCAGCGGAGCAATAAAAAATGAAAGACATTTCTCACTGAATGGCCAGGCCTCACTCTTAGGGACACAGTACTTGAGCACTCGACCCTAGAAAACCCAAACTTTATGTAGACTATTTATATTCCCCTGTTCTTTTGAAATGCGCTTGACCCAGGAGCGTGATGTTGTGCTTTTTTTGTTGATTAGGTTCAAATGAACACATCTTTTTATCTTTTTTATTAGTATTACTCAAATTTGGTTACAAAATATATAAATATAATTATTAAAGCATAATTTAATAAAAAAAAGAAATATAATGTTATATA
>NW_015670611.1:0-597 GCF_001515625.1 Sinocyclocheilus rhinocerous | reverse complement strand
GTTAAAAGACATATTGAAATTGACACACAATTGTGAGGGTCTAAATTGGCCTCACAAAATATTTCGGATTAGCTCTGTCCAGCCACATAACAAAAACACTCAAGAGATTAATTCCAGATTAATTTGAACAAGAATGTTCTTGTACAAAACTAAACACTTTAACCAAAGAACAAGAACCAGAATTAAGCTGTGACATTCTGCTGTCATGTGTGAGTCCTCACTTGAACTAGGCTAATCTCTAAGAGTGTTTTATGAGCTGAGGTGTCAGGTAAGGCTGAATTAGACGAATACCGAGAACCGCTAATCAAATCAACCTGGACCTTACGACAGTTAACCACAGCTGAATCTAACCTCCATTTAAGTCCACTGGGTACTGGCGTTGAACTCATTTAAACCCAGGGATTGCCTTAGAAAACAGAAGATAAAAAGTGCATATCAGCGCTGCGGCATAAGGAAAAGAGGAGGGAGTGAGAACAGGATAGTTGAATAACATCTGGCCTGAAAACAAGCTTAATGAAAAGCAGACAGGGAAGCTCAACACATATGTATGACGAATGGGTTATTGCCCAGCCTCAGACTTGGCTCACATTATTTCAT
>NW_015670610.1:0-2461 GCF_001515625.1 Sinocyclocheilus rhinocerous | reverse complement strand
TATATATATATATATAAAATAAGCAGCAAGGGTGCATTAAGTTGATCAAAAGAGACAGTAAAGATATAATTTATACAGAATTTTCTCCAGTCTTTAGTGTCATATGTTTCAGAATTCATTACACTATGCTTATTTTGTCCTCAAGAAACATTTCTTATTACTATCAATGTTAAAAATATTTGTTCTGCTTATTATTATTGTGTAAATATTTTTCTCAGGTTTTTTGATGAATACAATGTTTTAAAGAACAGCATCTAATGTCTTTAATGTCTTTACTAGAGAGATAGATTAATTTTTATGTTTAACATTTTATTTTTATGGATTTATTTCATTTTTTATTTTATTTATTTATAACAAGATGACCTCAAGATTTTCCACATTGTTCTCAAAGTTCATAAAAGTAAAAAATAGTCTTTTTTTTACATGTCCTGTCTAAGTGGGTGGTTCTAGGCCAAAATGGCTTGCTTCATAAGTCTAGGGAGAGACAAACTGGTATGCAGACACACACACCAGTAACTTCTTATTCTCTCTCCATTTCTCTTTTCATGTCTTTCTCTCTCACACACAGTATATCCAGTGGCTGTGCTGTGTGTTTGTGAGGCTGTGCACACAGCACCCAGTGGCTGAGAGAGGGGGCAACTGACAGAGAGACAGACAGACCAGCAGGGCGGCATTGATTTTGGAGTCTCTAGGGTCCATCTCTCTCTCTCTCTCTCTCTCTCTCTTTTCCCTCCTTTACACTCTCTTGCTCCTTTCCACCTCTGATCCTGTCACATGCAGAAAAGAGCCTTGACAGGCTGGCAGAAGTGAAAGGTTAGAGGCTAGTGAATGTGTTGAAGCGTGCTAGAGTTCTCGCTCATCCTATTTAAGACCTTTACAGACGAATAGTGACTCTAACAACTCTACAGGCGCCTTGTCACTTTACAAGGTGTGTGCACATGTGGGTTGTACACAAGTATTCGTAAGGAAGGTTTTGAATTGATTTTTAAGAAGACGTGTTGTCATGCACGAGTCCCACAAGAAAAATGTTCTGCTGTTTCTAAATTCCAGCCTCGCACCGAACTATTCATTCCGCTGAAAGGACTTCTGGGAAATTAAGGGTGTTTCCAAAAGAGGAACTTTGTTTGTTTCAGTTTAGCATCCAAGTCCCATTCCGTCATGTTGTCAGATCATATAAATTGTTTGGTTTTGTGTGTGTGTGTGTGTCTTATCTTGGGCTAGGTGTGAGTTTGCTGGTGCCTCACGGTGCGATTGAAGAGGACACAACCTGGGAACTGTACATGAGCATTACCCAGCAGGACTCCAGGTAATATATCCAGGACACTGACGCACAAAATCGAGACTGTATTCAACTCGCTCTTCTGCTCTGTTCCAAAACCTACAGAGCTGCCTGCAGAAAAATAATTTTAAAACCCGACGTGGAGGCTGATCCAACTTAATTATGCTGTCTTGTAAGATAACTCATTTTTGCCAAATTCTGAGGTCTTTTGTGGAGAATTGCAACAAATGTAGGGAAATACAGTACATAATAGATGGCGGACAAAACCTTATCAGTCATTCAATACTGAAAAATATAGATAAAAATAATTAAAAAACAAATTGACCAAAACCAGTGACCATTAGGTTTAGTGTTATGGTAACACTTTACTTAAAGCCTTTATGTATAATTCATTATAAAGGGTTGTTAAAGGGTATAATGCATTATAATTATTCATAATGTGCGTTGTAATACATTATTTCTTGTCAGAAATAATTATAACAGAATTTAAAATGCACAATGAATTGATGTGTTATAATGTATTAACTGTGGTTACAATTATTCATGAGATTTTACAATGCATTATAAGGTGCACTACAAGGCATAATTAATGCATTCAGACTACTTTTAAAATGCATTATACATAAAGGATTTAAGTAAAGTGTTACCAGTGTTATTTTAGTATGATTGAAATACTATTATAGTTTTTATTGTTTTTTATTATTATTTTTAAATTTTCCATTTTCATTGTAAATATATTTGCGTAATATATCTATATATATTTTATTAATGTTCATTTTCCTTTTAGTATTTTGTACACTAAAAACTAAATGAAAATTAGATATTTTGCTTTGAAAACTAGCTGAAATAAAAAAAAAAAAAAAAATTTTTTTATTATTATTATTATTTTGTGTCAAAAATATTTTTATGGTTTTAGATTTAGTTCATATATTTAGTTAACTATAAATAATCCTATTTAAGGTGTTCCCTTACAAGACAGCTACCTACACTGCAAAAAAATGATTTTCTTACTTAGTATTTTTGTCTCTCTTGTTTTACATTGCAAATATCTAAACTTTTTAAAATCAAGATACATTTAATTGAAGCAAAGTGACTTAAGATATTAAGTCTTGTTTTCTGAAAAAAAAAAATCTAAATAGTTAGTTCCCCTTCGGGAACTCGAGCTGCGTCGGAAAACGCTAG
>NW_015670609.1:0-580 GCF_001515625.1 Sinocyclocheilus rhinocerous | reverse complement strand
GAGCTGAAGTCTGCGCAGTACTGATTCATTTGGAGCTGAAGTCTGAGCAGTACTGATTCATTTGGAGCTGAAGTCTGCACAGTACTGATTCATTTGGAACTCAAGTTGAGTCTGTGCAGTAGTGATTCATTTGCAGTCCGAGTCTGTGCAGTAGTGGTTCATTTGGATCCTGAGTCTGTGTGTTAATGATTCGTTTGGAGCCAGAGTCTGCGCAGTAGTGATTCATTGTGAGCGCAGTAGTGATTTGTTTGGAGCCCGAGTCTGCAAATTAGTGATTCATTTGCAGTCCAAGTCTGTACAGTAGTGATTCATTTGGAGCCCGAGTCTGTGCAGCAGTGATTCATTTGGAGCTTAAAGGGTTAGTTCACCCAAAAATTAAAATTCTGTCATTAATTACTCACACGTAAGACCTTTGTTCGTACCGTCTTCCACGATTTTGTAGAGTACCCCAGAATGTAATTAGCATTATTAATGTTCAGTAGACAGCGCACAGCACGCGCATGCTGAACGTAAACAATGCTGATTACGTTCAGTGGATACCGTAAAACTTCAAATAATAGCCCGGGCTTCTATTTACCCA
>NW_015670608.1:0-1799 GCF_001515625.1 Sinocyclocheilus rhinocerous | reverse complement strand
AGAAAGAGACAGAGGAGGGATGTTTGAGAAGCGAGTTGGCTTTCTCAGGGGTCAGTTTCTCTGTCAAGCCAGCATGTATTAATTACATCCGTTTCTGACAGGACAACCGCCTCCAAACCCCCTACACTCGTTCCTCTGTCTCCTTCTCAGCTCGGTAATTGGTGAGCACCCTGTGGATGCGTATGAAGGCCAAGGGCAAGAAAGGGGCATGTGTGTGTGTGTGTAGCCGTTGGTGTCCACTCGGGTGGACAAAGCACAAACTCAGCAGGCGAATCTGTTGTCACATGCAAACAGGGGAGAAAAGTGCTCGTACAACCCTGAACAGACCCCCGCAGATTGCCTTTTGATGTCCGTGTGTGCGCATCTAAGGCAAAACGTGTGTTTCGCACGGGGAGGAGCTCTTAAAATATAAGTGGCTCTGGCATTCAGTGCCCCATGCCCTGTTGCTTCAAGTGCTGAAATCATGAAGAGACAGAACCCTCCAGGCCACGCGAAGCAGCCGTTTATGTGCCGTGACTTTATATAATTAAAAAAAAATGGTAAAGATCGCTTTTTGAAATTCTCTTTAAATGATTTTACCCCATGGGCCCCGCTGCCGTTCTTTGGCACTCTCGTCACGTATGTCTATACAGAGTACAGCCAGTTTGTCTTTTCTTTGACTTTGACTGTAGAGATTAACTACAAACCACTGCAGCTATTTAAAAAGACATTTAGGAAAATACAGACCCTGCCATAGTGCTGGAATAGGAAAAGACAAATATTGTCTCTATTCTGCTGTTTGTTTATGAGTGTTTCTTTAACTTTCAGAAAATAAACTATTGAAACACACTTTTCACACTCTCATCAATTTTATTAGTCTACTAACAATGTCCCACAGTGGATAATTCTTTTTGGTTTGTTTTGTTTTTAATCATGGAAATTACACCACAATGTAATTTCCTCCACATCTCAGAATATATATATTTGTGTTTAATAACATTTTGTGGTGAAAATGACAATGATGGAAATTACATTTGAACATTTTTGGATTATTTTTTGTGTCTTAAATCCAGACAATTAAACCAAAGACAACCATTCAAAAGTTTGGGGTTGACATTTTTTTTCAACATGAATACATTTTGATCAATTAAATGTATCCTTGCTAAATAAAAATATAAATTTCTTCCAAAAGAAATTAATCTTGCTGACCCCAAACTTTTAAACAATGTGTATGTGTATTTTCACACTTTCTGCATAATTTGACAAGTTACAGCTTGAATGGAGATGATGCACAATAAAAATGTTTTCTTTATATGTCATGTGTTTCATATTTCATCTCAAACTCTTCACTGACTGTATGATCTCTTTGGTAACCAAGTACACAAATTTTTTGGAAAACTTGTAAATGATGCCACAAAAATGTGGGACGACTGTATTGTCATAAAAGTAATGAAAATGCTATTATTATTTTTTTTTTTTCTCGCAATAGATAATAGAATGGTTTCACTCTTTGTTTAGATGATCATAGTTTTAACTGGTTATAATTCTGAATTCATAAAACTGGATTTTCACATTTTAAGATTGAAAATCTGGGTTTGGGGTAAAACAATAAAATCTACAAAAGGTTTTTAGTGGCCTTCATATACTGTAAAAAAAAGAAAAGAAATTAAATTGGTTAGTTAAAAAAAAAAAAAACTGCCAATAGGACACAAAATTGCCTGAACTTTTTTATTTTTTGTCGTATTTAGGGCGGAAAGATTCCCATTCGATGGACGGCCCCTGAGGCTATAGCGTACAGGAAGTTCACCTCAGCAAGCGAC
>NW_015670607.1:0-670 GCF_001515625.1 Sinocyclocheilus rhinocerous | reverse complement strand
AGAAAAAATATAAACTCACAATTCTGACTTTTTCTCGCAATTGCAGGTTTATATCACACAATTCTAACTTTCTATCACGTAATTGTCTATATATCATGCAGTTCTGACTTTATAACTTTTGAGTTTATCTCGCAACTCTTGAGAAAAAAGTCAGAATTGTGAGATATAAACTCACTATTCCGAAAAAAAAAAAAATCTGAATTGTGAAATAAAAAGTCCCCGTTTTTAAAGTTTATTCCATGGCAAAAACATGTTTCCATAGTATCGAGCCGTCAGTGAGAGAGGGAACTCAAACTGGCTGTACAGTTTAGCGAACATGTCAGTGCACTAGAATAATAGCAAAAGTATGAAAAGAAGAAAGACACACATCTACCGATACAATGTTGATCACATTTCAAATAAGAAATTATCACTGTAAAGCTGCTTTGAAACAATCTGTATTGTAAAAGGCACTATATAAAAAAAGGTGACTTGACTTGACATTCCCATAAGCTGAAGATACTGTATGCAGTCTGTACCGGAAACAGAAATAATTAGTTCACCTTACGAGTCTTTGGGTTCGAGTTGTTCATTCTTTTGTCATGTGACCGGTTCCTGTATTGTATTTAATTAAATATCTTTTTTTAATCAAAGTGTAGCATAACCATGAGGATGAAAACTGAAACCTGTG
>NW_015670606.1:0-1256 GCF_001515625.1 Sinocyclocheilus rhinocerous | reverse complement strand
TAAATTGAAATAGTACAAAAACCAAATTTGTTGTATACGTAAAATGAGAGAATTGATGAAGTATCTGATTATTTTTTAGAGCCACTATAACTAAACCGTAATTTCTGTGTATGTATATCAGGAGGCAGCCAAAGGTTGCCCCAGACGGTCGGCTTTGCCATCGCAAAGGAGCTGATTTTTACTGGCCGGCGTGTCGGAGGTGAACGAGCTGCAGAGTTGGGGCTGGTCAACCGCTCCATGCCACAGAACCAGACGGGAGACGCAGCCCACAAAGAGGCACTTAGTCTCGCACGAGAGATCCTGCCTCAGGTGAGTCTGTAGGACATTTCCATCCACATTTACTTCTTCACTCAGTCTCAGACACTTTCTTGCCTCTGCTACTGTCTCACTGAATTATACTCTCTTCTGCTGTGAGCACACTCCAAAACTATGGGTACACTCTGATAGTGTCCTGTGAAGTGGGCTCCAAAGGGTACTCGCACATCTCAGATTGTCGGGAGTGTATATGCTCAGGCCAAAGGGCACTGCACACTGCATAGGGAACAACTGTACATCAGTATAGACAGGGAAATTTACCCATCAGTCATTGCACACCACCGCATTGTGACTGTTACAATACCATTATCATGAACAGTTAAGAAAAATTTTTTTATTCTAATATGTGACCCTGGACCACAAAACCAGTCGTAAGGGTCCATTTTTTGAAATTGAGATTTATACATCATCTGAAAGTTTTTCAATAAGCTTTCCATTGATGTATGGTTTGTTAGGATAGAACAATATTTGGCCGAGATACAACTATTTGAATATCTGGAATCTGAGGGTGCAAAAAAAAATCAAAATATTGAGAAAATCGCCTTTAAAGTTGTCCAAATGAAGTTCTTAGCAATGCATATTACTAATCAAAAATTAAGTTTTGATATATTTACGGCAGGAAATTTACTAAATATCTTCATGGAACATGATCTTTACTTAATATCCTAATGATTTTGGCATAAAAGAAAAATCGATAATTTTGACCCATACAATGTATTTTTGGCTATTGCTACAAATATACCCCAGCGACTTAAGACTGGTTTTGTGGTCCAGGGTCACATATCTAATATATAATGTATAATGTTTTTGGGAAAAAAAAGTTTTTGTGTGCTCAACAAGGCTGTATTTATTTGATCAAAAATACTGTAAAAACAGTAATACAGAAAAAAATATGATAAAATATATAATTATATTTTAATATATATATATATATATATAAA
>NW_015670605.1:1879652-1891950 GCF_001515625.1 Sinocyclocheilus rhinocerous | reverse complement strand
AAAAACAATACTAAACAAAGTGCTGTTAAATATTCATATTAAGCATGAATAGATTTACACACAAACAACAACATAATTTACACATACACTGTGTAATAAAAATAATACTGTATCATCTACATTTTTAAATTGTTAATTATTTACCGGTTTTATCTGTGGGATCATATTTTAACCACCTTTATTTCATTTTTAATTTAGATTTTAGTAGTAAATAGACAATCATCATCATTCAAATTATTTGATAGCTGGCCATAAGGTGGTGCTATAATATGTGAACGTACTGTATATTTTTACTTGAACTTTGCGGAATAGAATATAAATTGTTGCATTCAAGTTAGGCTAATGAACTGTACTACTTGGTTGAAGAATTGTGTATAATTATTAATTATTAATTAACATGATTAAAATACCTTTAATTGTTTATTTAAAATGGCTCCTGTTTTATTAAAGCAGTTTGCGTGTTAAAGTGAACATGTCTTGGATAAATCACATTCAATAATAATGAACAAAAGTATCCAAATGCATAAGAATGTCAGCACACACTGAGAACACATTAGTGAATGTATTTAGTGATCAGATCAAAATATTTAGACATAATTTACTGCTTTATTTAGTGCTGATCAAATATAAGTTAAAGAACAATAGCACACTATATTCATCAATTTAGACAAAGTGATCCATTTGGTGTGTTTTGGCATGTTCTTCATGGGGGGTGGGGAGAGATGTCTTTAACACTTTTAGGTATTTTGGAATCTTAAATGGGACAGACACTTCATCGCAATTACCAGATTATTGATTACATTTAAACCTGTGCCACTTGCTCCTGTGGAACACAAGAGAAGATATTTTAAATAATGTTGGACCTCACTAACTGTTTTTTATTAACAAAAAACACTGAGAAACACCTTTTATCTTTGTTTGTGTTCCACGGAAGAAAGAAATGCATACAATATTGGGGTGAGTGTATTAAGACGTGAAATTAATTTTTGGGGGTGAAAAATTAAAAATTTGCCTTTATTGATGTGATGGCATGAATTGCCCTGCAAAACCTTGCCTTTTAGTTTCTTCATGTGAATTTACATTCCCAATCAGATTAGACAGTTAATCATTTTTTTGTCTGAATTTGAAAGGTCTTTTTGTCTGAATTTGAATGTCAGCTAAACATGCATAATAATTTGTACAATATGCAATATTAATATAAGATGTTCTTTGTGCAGATGAAGTTATTTGATAATGTTCTTCCAAAAAAAAAAAAACTAAATTTAAAAAAAACAAACAAACACGGGGGTCGGTCAAACATTTATTTGGCCTAACCGTACAACATCTTATTAACACCTGGAAATGTTAGCGAAATAAAGAGTCAGAAAATGTATGTACAGAGACTTAACAGAACAAAAATATATATTTAATAAAAGCAGTGGTTTAATTCCCCTTTGTCACAAACTTTGAAATGTGTAGCTGGATCTGATTAAAACTGTAAAACATCATTAAAAACAGACTAAGACTAAAACCTATTCACTCGCCCAGATCTTCTGACACCCTTCAGGGCCAAAAAATTGGAATGTAGAGCTATTTAAACACTATAAAAAAAGATTTTTTTATTTTATTTGTAGTTTTACATCGTCCCGTAACCATCTCCTAAGAGGACAATTTGTCATTTCACTCATCAACCTTGAAAAATCAAGGATCGGATGAAGTTTAAAGAGACTTCTATCCGAAGACTTGTTGCATTTCGGGGCAAACCAAAAAAAAAAAAAAAAAAATGGTCTTGACATGCGGCAGCACGGAGCTCACTGACACCGGACCGGACAAACCGTGAACTAGAGACCGTTATCAGCAAAGGTGGTAAAAGAACTCGGTTTCTCTGTAGTATTACTGTAACTTTAAGATTGTGGCTCAAGTCTCATATATTTATATATATTTATATATATATTTATATATTTCAATCTCAAAAAGAAAAAAAGGATAGATAAACAGTCTAGGTTGCCACAGTGAAGTGAGGTCACTCTGCAGCCGGCTCCGGGTCCGAGGCTGTGGTGGGCGTGGTCTCTTCAGCAGGGGCCGGGGTCTCGTCAGATTTTGTGCTTTCCTCTGTGGGCGCGGCTTCTGTTTCCTGGGCGGGCTCTTCTGCTTTAGGCTCCGCCTCTGCTTTGGGCTCCGCCTCTGCTTCGGGTGCCGGTGTCTCATTGGTTTCTGCCGCAGCAGGCTCCTCCTCTTTGGTTTCCGTAGCAGCCTGGCCGGTCTCCTCGGGTTTGTCTTCGGCGGTGGGCGTGGCCGCGGGCTCCGCTGCCTCCTCGCTTCCCTTCTTGTTCTTCTTCAGGGAAATGCCCTTGAATTTGAAGGAGTTCTTCAGTGAGAATTTCTTCTTCTTCTTGGTTTCCTTTGCAGCTTCGCCGTCGGATTTGGCGGCATCGCCTTCGGTAGCAGGAGCGGCTTCGATGCCATCTCCCGCCTCCGTCTTGGCGGCCTCTACCTTGGCAACCTCCGCGGTTCCATTTCCGTCTGCTGCCACGGCTTCTCCATCTGGCTTGGTGGATACGTCGCCATTGGTTTTCACATGGCCATTTTCCTGAAGAGAAAAGCAGAATGAGAGAAGATAAGCCAAATGCATGTTGGCACACACACAGTCCACAGAAAAGTAAAGGGGTTATGCTTGTAAATGCTTGTTTTTATAGTCATAGTAAATATTAAATGCTTGCTTTAATAGTATAGTTTATAGCACAATGTGTTAGCCATATTTTCACAGCATATACCACTCATTTTGATCCAAAACCAAATAGCCTAGGCTACTTTTAATTCCTTTAATTGATATGTACCTCTATTTTAAAATCACTAGTTTAAAAAAAATCCCAGTATTATGTAAACCTCACAATACAGCAATATTAGAAGAATTGAGATTTAAAGCTCAGTCTGCTCATCACTGTAGTGCCTAAACCTTAAAATAGCCAATATATATAAATTACTGCTTAATACAGGACATTTAGCAAACAGTATATTTTATATGCAGAAAAGACTCTGAGGATTGCTATATGTAATTACGTTAAAGACAGAAGCAACACCCAGAAACCCAAAAGCAGAAGTGCATAGTAATTACACACTACGTCCACTAGAGGCGATATTGATCTACTAAATATAATCCACTGCTTAGAAAACCAGCCACTACCAGAGAGAACAAAGAAAAGGGAGACAGCAACCCTAGAACGTTGTTTAAAACAACACCTCTCTCTAAAACACCTTTTTTTCTTGCATTTCAGAAAATCGGACAACTAATAATTCAGATGATGTATCAACCCGGGCACTGTAGCCTTGAGTTACGGTAACTTGCTCTGTTCAAGTACTGGGGTGTTTAAATCACATGCATAAAGATATGCAAAATAATGCATTGAGTTGATTAATAAAGAAAAGAGCTCTCTTATTGCATATGGAGGGGGAAGGGCGCATATGCATTAAGGGGGATGGGTGGAATGATTATTAATGAAGTACTAAAGGAATGGTCCATGCATTCACACACACACAGAGACAGACAGACACTCACTGCATGCATTGCATTGTTTGCAGATCAGCAGAAGCGCTCTGCATCATTTGCATGCAGCTCTGCAACCTTTTGTTCTCAAATTCGGGTTACTGCCAGTGTCAGTGCCAACACACGACCACAGAGTGCTTGATAACTAACTAAACTAACTAAAATATGTTTGGAAAAGACATATTTTTAAAAAAGAGATAAGAGAGAGAGGGGTTTAAAACAGACTTTCCAACTTAAACCCTCAAAATTAGAAAAAGGTTCAACACAAAATCATCCTTCAGAACTGATGATATAGTAGCCATAACCAATTTGATATTCACACATTTTAACACAAATCCAAAGATTAATTTGTAAAAAGTGAATTGTTAGATAAATGGGATTATTAAAAGGCATATATATATATATATATATATATATATATATTGATAAGATCCCATTCAGATATATCAAAACACTGGTAGTTCAATCATAAAAGTGCTTGTAGATCCTCACCTGACCATTGGCTCTATCAGCCACTGCTTTTCCGTCCACCGTAGCTTCACCTTTAGTCAACTGAGCACCCATCTCTCCTTTGTGTCTCCTTCAAAGAGTTAAAAATGAAAATAAAGGCAGAAAAAACCCAGAGGGTCCTTAAATTCAAACCCACACTGTAGAGACAGTAAGCGAGCGTTTAGATTCCTGGCGTGTTTTTTAATCTGCTGTGCTCAGGAGACACAAATAAAGGCGGCTTTCTGGTAGTAAATCCACACGGCTCTGCGGGGAGAGCAGACTAAGAGTTTCACAGCTACAAGTGTGAGTATTTGCCTGCGTGACTCCACCCAGCAGCTACGCCGCCCAATCTGCACAAGAGGGCTGGAGCTCCATCTGCCCCATTCAAACACACCACTACACACACTCCAGCAGATTACTGGATTTGCAGCTTTACAACTCTGGATGCATGGACTACTAATATTAAGGATTTTATTGATGATTTGAAAAGTAAACTTCCACATCCTCTTCATATGTCTTAATATCTGATGAAATAGAAAACAAGTGAAGGAATTAAATGAAGCGAACAGGAGTGAATTTTAAATAATTTAATTACTTTGGTTAAGGATTTAATTTTTGTCATGTCTGCAGTAATGTCTAACATGAAACACTGGCAATTAATTAAGAAAGTTTCCAGGTGTTTCTTCATTTTTACTTTATCTAGCTAAAACGTTTCAGACTAAACATGTTTAAACTCAGGTTTACTTGATTACCCATACATCATTTTTTGGAAAAATCATGTTAAAATGTATCAAATATGATACATCAGACTTTCAGGGAATGTTTATTTGTTCATCTCTCAATCATCAGTGTATTGCATTGCATTATATGTTCTGAAACTATAGAGCTTTGATCATAGAAGTAAGCATTTAAATATATTATTGGGAACTACAGACAACTGATATTTATTATGTGTTATGGAAGTATAAAGATCTCATTGAATTTCTCTTGTCAAAATGCTTTAAACTAAACATGATTTCTTGAAACTTTTGTTGTAATTGTTAATGGATTTCTAAGTTTTTCACTTATCATTTCCCATCCTTTTAGTCTTTTGTGAACTGATCCCTTTAACTAAAGCCAGTTCTGTGATGGCATCATCACACAGGAAGTGACATCATTTTGGAGGGAAAACATCAGCACAAGCATTAGTGAGTATTAGCAATGAATTTAAAGGATTCTGTGATGTTTTGTTAGCTGGTTGGTGTTAGTTGGTTTGCAGAAGCATCCTGTAAATTTAAAGTAAAATTGGTTTGATAATGTCAACATTTCAAAAGATAGTTAAACTCTCAGTCCCTCACTGAGCAATGGCTATAATGTTAGCTCTCTGTTTCCATTCTGTTCATTTTCTTGCCGTTGTGTAAATAGTCGGGCTGTAATTAAATTGCCTGAGCTGGACCATAGAATATTTCTCAATGTCTGCTCTACAGTTTTATAGAAATATAAAATACAGTATTACAGGAATGAGCCATTTTTATTTTTTTACAAAACCTTAGTACAAGTAAAAGGTCTTTCAGTATAATTTTAAAAACATCCACCTGCAGGTTGTGGTACACATATCTTTTTGCTGTTAAATCTTTACTTGTTTTTATAAATTAAACATAAGAATAACATTTATGTTGTTCGTAAGATTTCAAGATGAACATTTACTAGACCGAAGAAACCATAAATAATTTTTTAGAAAAATCATGTTAAAATGTGTGTATGAAATATGATCCATCAGGCTTTTGAGGAACGTTTACTTGTTCATGTCTCAGTAATCAGTGTATTGCATTGCATTATATGTTTAGAAATTACCGCGTTTTGATCATCTTACTAAGACATATTATTTGGCGATATAGAGAGACAAATAATATTTATATGCTTTTTATTGGTCTTGTGAAGTATTCTAATTTGTTGAGAGGGAGTGAATTGGTGGGTTTTTGTTAAATGTGAGCCAAAATCATCACAATTAAAAGAACCAAAGACTTAAACTACTTCAGTCTGTGTGCATTGAATTTATTTAATACACGAGTTTCACAATTTGAGTTGAATTACTGAAATAAATGAACTTTTCCACGACATTCTAATTTATTGAGATGCACCTGTAAATAGTCTGTAAAGTGCTACTGTTATAAAGATCTCATTGATTTACATTAAAAGCTATCAGAATGTCATCTTATTTTTTGGCCATATATGAATATCAGCATCTGCTTAGGCTCTGAGGGAGACAAAGTTCTTTCTGTGCTAATCAATATTGTATCACAGACACTGTTGATAGAGCTTAACTTGTCCTGAACCCGGAACATTCCTGTAGCAGCACAAGTGCTGGAATGCCACATGGTTTTTATGCCCCACCCAGCACTGTAAGGATGACATGCAGTGCCCCGACCCCCCGCCTCTGGTATGTCAGGAATGTGTTTGCCACCCAAAGATCCCTGCTGTCATACAGCACACCATGATCTTCACACAGGGAAATGAGCTCCGGGGCTGCTGAGTAATTCACCCCCATGGCCTGGTGGGTGGACGGGGAAACTGAGGGGATGTAGTTGGAACAAAATCCTCTAGAAAGGATTTTGTGTGTCCCTCAGAAGAGAGAGAAGGAAATGATTCCTTGCTAAATTACAGGGAAATTTTATAGAAAAAAAATGACATGAACTTACACAGAACATATTGTGAACCCAAAATACGACTCACGTTTATGCAGCTTAATAACATCTACTTGATGTTGAGAAATTTGACCCATCCAGTCACAGTGAGATGATAAAGAAGAACTAGGTCAGATACGCTACGTGCAAATGTTTGGGGTAGGCATTTTTAATGTTTTGTCGCTTTTGCTCACCAATGCTGCATTTTTTTTTTTTTGGACCTAAAATACAGTAAAATTGGCAAAATTGTGAAATATTATTACAATTTAAAATCACTGTTTTTTATGTAATTTATTCAGCAAATGGGAGATGTTTGGTAAATATGAACTTAATTTTTTGGTCTGACTAAGAATATAGTCAAAGGCAGTCCATTTTGGGCTGAACTAGTTATGTAACTGAATGTATTTTAAAATTATTTAATTTTAAACAGTGCTAATGTAGACAGATTCTTACCACTCATTCATGACTAAGTGAAGTGTGTGTGTGTGTGTGTGTGTGTGTGTGTGTGTGTGTGTGGACTGTTCTTTAGAATAGAGTTTGAATTAGAATAGATGGATGGAGGGGGAGGGGAGGAACCTTTAGAGAGAAAACGGAGTGTGTCGATATGTGTGTGTAAGAGAGGGAGAGACAGCTGTAGTATGGATGTGAGAGCCGCAGTGTTAGTGGGTCAGTGTGCCAGCTGCAGTTTAATCATCTGCTCTCTCTCTCTGTCACACACACACACTCTATCACACACACTCCACTCATATTCTTTAAAGGAATAGTTCACCCAAAAATGAAAATTTGCTAAAAATCTATTCACCCAGGCCATCTAAGATGTGGATGAGTTTGTTTCTTCATCAGAACAGATTTGGAGAAATTCACCAATAGATCCTCTGCAGTGAATGGGTGCCGTCAGAATGAGAGTCCAAACAGCTGATAAAAACATCACAATAATCCACAATTAATCCACACCACTCCAGTCCATCAGTTCACATCTTGTGAAGTGAAAAGCTGTGTGTTTGTAAGAAAAAATATCCATAAAGAAATTTTTTTTACTTCAAAAATTTGCTTCCAGCTATAATATGCACTCTATACAAAATATTGCTTTTTCCAGAGGAAAAAGTCTCATCTTAATCAGGAGAGAAATGTGCACAGATCAAGCACTGTTTACAAGAGACAACCGTCCAAAACAGCTCTAAAAAAATATGCGGGTGGATTTTGATGTGAGAGGACAAGAGGAGATGGACTTTTTCACTAGAAGATGTGTTATTATGGATTATGGACTTGCGTTTTGGCCAAAAGTGAAACATCTTAATGATGGATTTGTTTCTTAAAAACACAAAGCTTTTCACTTCACAAGACATTAATTGATGGACTGGAGTGGTGTGGATTACTTGAGGATTATTGTGATGTTTTTATCAGCTGTTTGGACTCTCATTCTGACGGCACCCATTCACTGCAGAGCATCCATTGGTGAGCAAGTGATGGAATGCTAAATTTCTCCAAATCGGTTATGATGAATCATCTATATCTTGGATGGCCTGAGAGTACATTTTCAGCATTTTTTTGGGTGGTGAACAATTCCTGTAAGTAATATGCAAAGGGCTCCAAAAATATGAGACTTCTCCTGCAATATTTTCACCACAACTTGACTAAAAATAAAAAAATAAAAATAATAATTTTCAGAATGTTTTAGTATTTATTGCATCTATTTTGTTTTGATGACAGCTGTATAAACCAAACCTGATAATCATGTCCTCCAGCATGATTTGAGATCCAAAGAGCATGACTCATTTACTTACATTTAAATAATCAGTTACACTTTATTTTGATAATCCACATTAGACATTCTACTAAATATAAATAACTTTGCAACTACTTCTCAACTAACTCTCATTAATTTGCAACTACATCTCAACTCAGCTGCTTATGTAAATCATATCTGGTGTTCTTTAACCGTTCCGCCTACAGCAAAACTGAAAGTGTGAGTTTGTGTATGTTCTTGCAGACTGAGAGCCAAAAGCACAACTGCTTTACAGTCACACCCTCCACAGCCATAACAAACACAATCGTCTCGCTATCTCTCAGTGCTCTCAGTGTGTGTCAGGCCCTGTGCTTCTTTACTATCTCATTTCATTGCAGTCATTCTGCATGTTAATCCATATGTAGTCTTGCACAGCTAGACCACCGACTCTCAACATAATATTTTCAACCACTTTGCGGCTTATTTTAATCAAGAACTCTCCATAGAACCCCAAAAATATTTTTATCTGGCCAAAATATATTTTAAATATGAAGCTCAATACAATATGTTTTTGAAACAGAACATATATTTAGTTTTCACTTTAATATACCAATATATATTTCAAAATGTATTTCGTAGGCAAGAAAATACATTTACATTCTTACAATAGCCTACAAATTTGCAATTGTGGATGGAATTGTTGAATTTATTCAAATGCGCTATATATTTACACGTTTTGTGGACAACATGTACATTTTTTCTTTAAATGTGACATGTGAATGTATTTTCTTGGATTGAAATATATGGAAGGCAAACTATATTTTTAAATGCATTTAAAAATGTATTTATATTTTTTAAATATATTTTCAATATACAAAAAAAATTATTGGTAGAGAATATATATGTAAATATATTTTGAAACATGTTTTGGCATTTTGTATATTTTGAAATATATTTTTGAAAAAAAAAAAATATATATATATGTATGTATGCATGTTTGTTTGTTTGTGAGCCATTTAGGAAAGGGTTTCTAAATCACAATAATAGACCAGCATTGAAATCATTGCACAGAAGCACTAGGCTGTACATTTACAGAAAACACAGAACAAATGAGCTGAAAACATTTTGATGAGACAGAAGTGCTCGCTCTTTCCCAGACTCCTTCAGCTCATTCTCATTCTGTTCCAGTTTTACGTTTTCACTGATCTGCTGCTGCTCTCAGGTTGCCATAACGCTGCGTTTCTGTTAGCGTGTACAACGGCGTGACCCATTTTTCACCCCCCGCCCCCCATCATCCCTCACCCTCAATAACCCCTCTCTCCCCTCCTCCAAATGACAGGAACCCTTCCACACTCCTGTTTTCCTCATTCACTGCTCGACTCACTCTTCCCTTCACCACATGTCTGAGAT
This sequence comes from Sinocyclocheilus rhinocerous, assembly GCF_001515625.1. Classification (NCBI taxonomy): domain Eukaryota; kingdom Metazoa; phylum Chordata; class Actinopteri; order Cypriniformes; family Cyprinidae; genus Sinocyclocheilus; species Sinocyclocheilus rhinocerous. Next base: position 1,882,139 of record NW_015670605.1, on the reverse strand, counting down.
CTTACATTTGCTACTCATTCATGCCTTTATTTTTAGTGAATGGTGATGTTTGAGTAAAAATGACTTAAAATGTGCACTCTTAGCTGAATGGGTAATTTGACTAAAAATTAAAAATAAAAACAATCCATTATCGGCATAGAGTAATATGTTTTTAGACATTTACGCTGCCAAAAGTTGTAAAACAAAGACTGTTAGATTATTCACAATGGATTACAAGAAAAGACTAATTCAGTTATTCTTCTTTAAAATGTCATATTCGTTGTTACTTTTGTAATTATTTGTGAAACTTACTAGCAATTGAAAATTGTTTCTACACCAAAGATTTTTCAGTGTACATATAAACCTTTCAAATCAGACCTACATCTGATTAAGTGATGCCACAATTTCAACTAAATTATTTTATTTTATTTTATTTTAGTCTTAATAACATTTTCAGATTTTCAAAGAGTTTTTTCAAGAAGCAAAATGAATTAAGATACTGTTGTTTTATTTTGGGGTGAACTAGAGTGAACTTTTGTGTTGACTTGGAACTAAAGAGTTTATACTGTACAGCAGCTCTCTCTCTCTCTCTCTCTCTCTCTCTCTCTCTCTCTCTCTGTGTTTAATAATCTGATTATGATTTCATTTCATAAGACATTCATGCATATGAACCAAAATAAGAGCTGACATGATTTATAAATCAGGAGCATAATCACAGGATTTACATGAGAGTCTGTGTGTAGTCAGGTCTAAGTCCCCACCAGGATATATAAACCAGTACACACACACACACACACTATGTAGTGTCCGGCTAGACACATCTGGTGTTATTTGTCTTTATGGCTAAAAAAGTTTCAAAGCAGGAAGTAGAAAGACATCCTGCGTTTTATCAGGGCAGCACGTCCTCTTTAACACACACACATTCAGGATGTAGCAAAATACTATAATCCCAGCTGAGAAAAATATGTTCTAAGAATGTTTAACTTTCCCATTAATGATATAAAAAAAAACATTATACTTGAACATCCAACTAAATTTTTGATATTATTAAGACCAGATAACTCTAAACGAATATTCTATTAATGTTACTGGAACATTATCATACAACAACATAAAGTTGAGAGAACCTTGCCAGAATATTCTGAGAATGTTTCCTGAATGTTAGCTGAGATGCTACAGACTCCATAACTAGAAGGGCTGCATCAAAAATACCTTTACAGCAGCAATTTTGGCATCTGGCAGCGTTCAGTAATTTGTGGGAAACCCAGAACTGTGAAACAGAGGTCAAGTCGAAAATCTAGACATCCCTCGTAAATGTCCAGCTTTCAACATATCCTGTGTGTGTGTGTGTGTGTTTGAGTTAAGTTGGTAAAATCACATGAAGAATGTGAGGTTTTGGAGTTCAGCTATCTGAAGCGTGGTGTGTTTGATTGTGGAGCAATACATGAACTCTTAACACAACGGAAAAAAATACTTGACCCAGGTTATCAATCAGACCGGGTTATAGGAGTTCCATACAGCTGATATTTGACTGAGACGCCATCACTGGACCAGCAGAGTTTGTGATAAGAGTCACAGATGGAGGAAAACATATGAACTACTGCTGTTTGTGATACTATCCCCTGTGAAAACAAGTGTGCTTAATTGTATTGTATATTGAATGTGCACTTTTAGTGTACTTTAAATCTTAAAAGTATATTAAAAACTAGCAGATTATATAATATTAATAATATTAATATTAATATGAAATAAAGGGCTACTTAGAGACACTTTCACAACTGTAACACACTTAAGTACACTTTTAAAAAGTGCACTTTTAAGTTTGACTTTAAAGTGCATTTTAATCATTGTTTTAACAATCTATTGTCAAGCATACTGAATCTTGTTCTTAAATATTACATTTAAAGTTAATATTTTTAAAACTATACTAAATTGCAGCTTCATCATTACAAACGTGTCACTAAAATATATTTAAATACATGAGTATTTCAGTAGAAATTACATTAAAGTATATTTTAGTTTACCATAAATGTTTATCAGTACATTTGACAGTAAACTTTAACCATATTTCAAAAACAGAAGTAATAATGATGTATTCAAGTCTTACTTAAGTGGGTCAAAAAAGCATTCTTAAAGGGTTAGTTCACCCAAAAATGAAAATTAGCCCATAAATTACTCACCCTCAAGTCATCCTAGGTGTATATGACTTTCTTCTTTCAGACGAATCCAGTCGGAGTTATATTAAAAATGGTCTTTGATCTTTCAAGCTGTTTCATGACACTCAGTGGGTGTTGCATGCTTCAGGCCAAAAGCAGTTAAATAAAATGCGCCCATCCATAAAAAAAAAAAAATGTCTCACACTGCTCTGGGGGGTGAACAAAGGCCTCCTGTAGCAAATCGATGCGTTTTTGTAAGAAAAATATCCATATTCAAAACGTAATAATCACTTTAATCTAGCTTGCGCTCACTGTTGTACACGGAAGCAGCTCCGGGCGGATGACGTATGAG
>NW_015670605.1:1871190-1878949 GCF_001515625.1 Sinocyclocheilus rhinocerous | reverse complement strand
TTTGATCCTGTTAACAAACGTTGGTTTTCACAAAACTCACCGACGCATGCGCAACGCTGACCTCATACGTCATGCTCCCGGAACTGCTTCCAGTGTACAACAGTGAGCGCAAGCTACATTAAAGTGATCATTAAGTTTTGAATATGGATATTTTTCTAACAAAAACGCATCGATTCGCTACAGAAGGCCTTTGTTTACCCCCTGGAGCCGTGTGAGACACATTTTTTTTTTATGGATGGGTGCATTTTATTTAACTGCTTTTGAACTGAAGCAATGCAACACCTGCTGAGTGGCATTAAACAGCTTGAAAGATCAAAGACGATTTTTTTATATAACTCCGACTGGATTGTCTGAAAGAAGAAAGTCATATACACCTAGGATGACTTGAGGGTGAGTAATTTATGGGCTAATTTTCATTTTTGGGTGAACTAACCCTTTAAGTTCAAATAAATGCATTTAATATAACTAAAGACTTTAATTCATTTTCATTTAATTGTTAGTAACATGTAATTAAGCGTCCAAAAACGTTGCATTCAGTTTGCACATATTATTTTAAAGTATATTATTTTCGTACTGAGTACTCTTTTTTTTAAAAGCTAGTCTACTTACGCTGAAAAAAATAAAATAAATTTTTTTAAAAAGCTGAAAAAGTTTCACTCAGAAATTGCTAGTAAATTTCACAAATAATGACAAAAAAAAAACAGCAAGTAACACATGAATTAAACAGAATGTTAAATAGAAAGTTTAAAATAGTATTTTCTTGTAAAATGTATTTCAATAATATTTTATTTACAGCTTAGAAAATTAGTTACAGAATGTTTTCTTTAAAAATCATTATTTCCTGGTGAAGGTTTATGGATCTTTTTGTCCTTTTTGTGCTGTTCGAAAGGTCCTGGTTATTGCATATTTTTGTTTTATGGAAAAGAGCAGAGTGATGTTTCTCCAAAAAATTTTCTTTTGTGTTTTGGAATGACATGATGGTAAATGATGACTCATTTTTGGCTGAACTCTTCATTAAATCCTGTGTTATTCCAGGTGTCTCTTTATGAAGTGTACTGTAAATCACTTGTTTAGATATAAGCATTATTCATTTTTTACTTTGGTTTCCTTCAGTTGCATATTTTATGCAAATCTGTGTTAAGAAATGTCATACATTACTCAGTCAGCTGGCACACAGTAATACACACTAGTGGGTTTTCCCCATCAACCCTGATTCCCAAACATTAATCAAATGTGCGGTGAATCACACAGCTGATTCAGCTTTACACTCAAACAGAAACTGATTTGCTCAGAGATTCACAGACGTCTACTCCAAGAAATATCTGTCAGCTCCGTTCCAATCCATCTATCCTCCCATCCTTCCTCCGGGTCACAGGAAGTGGGTCCTCCGCCGGGCCCCTCGATACATGAGCAAGACACTAGCATCTCATCCTACAGGAAACAGGAAGTGCCTGTCCCACATGCCTGAGGGAGGATGACATATCCTCAGCGTTCATCATTTCATTCCCATTCAAATTCCAGCTCATGAGCTGAAAGGAAGTCAGTTGTTAAATTCCTCAGGCAATAAGATAGCTGAGCATTTGTTTACATGTGGACGTGTGTGTGTGTGTGTGTGTGTGATTTCTGCTTCTCTCAGGAATGTCTTATCAGGTTCGAAACATTTGCTGGAATAGACGTGTTCACACATGAATCTGTGATCTGAATCACTGTAGATCAGCGTCTGTGACATCAACACTGATATGCATCATTCACAAACGCTCTTCATGCATGTTTTCACACATGTTTGAGTGTCTTTTTACCTCTGAAGATATGACAACTGCAGGAGAGGATGCCTGTTTTACTATGTTATTTGTAGTACAGTAACAGTAGTGTGTTGGACAGACTGCTATTATACAAATTGTGCACTGTACGATAAAGTTCACCTGAGTTCAGAAACCAACTTTGAACGGTGTTGATGTCTAAAACTGTGCATTTCAGCCAGTCAGAATTAATCTGGAAGTCACGAGAGGAAGTGATTTTTACCACGGTTAAAGGTTGCTGCTAGGCATGATGTGATCTGTGATCTGATTGCTTTTATAAAAGGGCAGCAATGGCAGACACCAGTGATCAATAAATATTTGTGTATTATCAGTATTCATCATAAACAATTCCTTTGCCAACGTAATTGCCTAAGCTTATTGTTGGATGTTCTGTAGCAATGTGCTGCATTAATATTTAATTACAACATTTAAAATAAATTATTTAAATATTTAAAATTATAGATTTATTCAAAAATACATATGTTTCATATTTTAAAATCTAAATATTTTAAATAAAATTTTAATAATAAAATTAAATTTAACAAATAAACATAAACATTTTATTTGACTGATTGCTTAATTATGATGATGACGTAATGATTTCTTGATTACGATTATGAAATGTAATTATATATTTTTTTAATAATTAATTAAAAGGACCATTTAGGAAAATTACACACACACACATATATTTATATATATATATATATATATATATATAGGGGTGTACCGATACACGTATTCGTATTGAACCGTTCGGTACGAGGCTTTCGGTTCGGTACGCATTACAAACCGAACGATTCGTTGGACTAATCCTATTACATATGGAAACTAAAAGAGATTTAAGTGTGTGAAATATAATGTTCTCAGTGCCACTGCGCTCAACAAGGCAGCCCAAACGACGTAACAGGCAACGTGCAGTCTAGTGGACGGGCACGCACTGCGAAAGGCCCCGCGATAACCTCCTCTTGCTGGGGTGCATCGAAAGACAATGATCTTGTATCAACAATAGCCAGAGATATTGTCAAAAACAACAATTATTGGCAATATTAAGAGGATTTGGCATTTCCAATTAAAGTAGGCCTGTTAAATTATTTTTATTAGGACTATTATTATTATTATTATTAAGTTACTTTTATTATTAAATTAAAATTACAATTAATTTGCCCCGCAATATTAGCTACCGCATAACTGAAGCGCTGCGAGGATAACAAAAGCTTAGGCTATTTACTCCTCGATTAAAATGTAAAAAAAAGTATTTTAAAACAGGTCTATATACAATGAATTATAGGCCTATAATTAAAATATTAACTCAGCAGTCATCAATTAAAATCAATGAATAAAAAGCTTTAGCCTATTTCAAGCACCAACTTTCAAAAACAACCTGTTTAACATGAAATACGTTTCTTTTTTTCGTCTTTTCATCTTTTTTTCACTTCCTTCATGGTTTAAAACAGAAATATTTCCAACATTGCGACGTAAGCAATATATATATATATATATATATAATTTTAAATGTTTTATTTTAATATTTACATTTTAGATATTTTTATATTTAAATAAAATATTTTAAAATTTAAATATAAAAATGTAAATAAACATTAATTTAGTTTAATAGATTGATTGATTTAACTGGGGTGCATTTATACACAATTATAAAAAAATATATTATAAAATAAAAATATTATATTTATAAATTAAATTTATTTTTTAATTTTTAGGACCATTTAGGAAAATGTTTTTTCCAATTATTATGATTAATTAATTTAACTTAATTGATTTTACTTTGATTAAAATGCAATTTCACGTCATGACCTGTAACAGCCTTTAATCATGGTAAAATCATGTGTCTGGTTTTGACTGACCCCTGGGAGAGATCAGAGGATGCAGTTTAAACAGAATCAAACCAGGCTGTCCAGGAAATGGACACACACACACACACAAACACTGTAAATGAGCATGTAGAAGGTAAACGTGCTGGTGTGTGAGTTGAGCTGACGCAGATGGCGGTGGGTGTTTGGGGTGTTTCAGTCTTGAGGTGGGGTGTGATGACAGAGATGTGGTGGCTTTTATTACGCTGAGAGTCATTCAGGAAATTAGGTACTGAATTCGAACTGCTCTGAAAATCAGACACACTGCTCTAGAGACACGTGAAAGTCAACATGAAATCAAAATGCACCTAATTCACTCTCCTAAAAACACATTCATGGTCTTATTGCTGACAATTCATCATTCCATGGTATTCCAAAGGAAAAAATGTTGGGTTTTCTAATATTTTATCATAATAAATAACTTATTGCACCTCTGAAAAGTCATTTTAAATAGCTAGTTAGGCGTTATTTTAATGTTACAGCAATAACAGAGCATTTTAACAGTACTCAAACTTGGATCATTACACAAATATTTGAATAATATTGTAATAATCAACCTTGTGGAACATAGCTCTCTCTCTCTCTCTCTCTCTCTATATATATATATATATATATATATTAGAATTTTTACATAATTATTTTAAGACCACTGTAATTTAAGACTACTGTAAATTTAATTAGATGAAAATATTTTTACCATATAAAAGAGTTGAGATAAAATAAAATGCACATTTTTGTGAAAATGTTGCTTTGGTAACTAACTGAAATAAAGTAAATACTAAAACACTACATCTCCTCCTACACCTTTTTCCATTGACTGTTTTACTCTGAAAAATATCATATTATGGAAGTAAAATTGGATGTGGGTTCAGTTTCAGTTTCATGTGGTTTTATCTCAGCTGAGCTCTTTTTTGGCTAATAGTGATGTGCTAGATGCTTTTCAGTCTGGTTTTAGGGCAGGACACAGCACTGAATCAGCTTTATTGCGAGTTTCCAATGATTTGTTACTCATTGCAGACTCGGGTAGTCGAGGAGCTTTAATTATGCTCGACCTTAGTGCAGCTTTTGATCTAATAGATCATGATATCCTTATTAAACGTTTAGAGCATGTTGTGGGTCTGAGAGGGACTGTTTTAAAATGGTTTTCTTCTTATTTGAAGGGACGATCCTTTTCATTGAGGGTTGGGGAATTTTCTTCCTCTTCAGTTTCTATTGACTGTTGAGTACCTCAGGGCTCCATTTTGGGGCCTATTCTGTTTTCACCATTTCTGTTGCCTTTAGGCCTTATTTTTTAAATAAGGTTGACTGTGACAAATGATGTGTTAGGTACATGGACAACAAATGTGCAGTCCCAAATAAGAAATCTGGGTGTAATTTTTGATTCAGCTCTAACGTTTGATCATCAGATTAAATGTGTGGTGAAAAGTTGCTTCTTTCAGTTGAGGACTATTGCAAAAATTAAATCATTTTTGTCTGTTGCTGATCTTGAGATAATGATTCATGAATTTATCTCCTTCTGTTTGGACTATTGTAATGCTCTTTATTTGGGAGTAAGCCAATCTCTTATTTCGGTTAAATATCGGATTCAGTATAAGGTGTTGCTGTACGTTTTTAAAGCTGTCCATGATATGGCCCCAGAATATATTACGGACCTGATTCATATGAACTCTGGTAGACCTCAAAGATCATTCAACTGCTTACTGCTCTCAGTTCTGAAAACTCACCTTAAAACTAAGGGGGATCGTGCATTTTCGGTTGCTGGCCCACGACTGTGGAATACCCTTCCACCTGACATCAGATCTGCACCCTCAGTTGATGTTTGTAAATCTCGTGTGAAAACATACTTGTTTTCTATGGCTTTTAATTGTTGACTTTTGGAAGATGTAAATTGTTTTAATTGTTTTTCTGTTATTGTTGATTTTTGTTTTTACTATTCTTGTTTTGTTGTGTTGCTGTATAGTCCTTTGGTCTACTCTGTAGTGGAAAGGGCTCTATAAATAAAAGTAGACTTGAGACTTGAGACTTTTTCACACAAACAGATCAATGTTTTGATGCCACAGAGACACGGTGTTTATACTTCCATGGAAATCCAAGCGACTAATGTCTTATTTATAGTCATCGCTGCATATTAAGCTGCTGTAGATTAAGGTATTTTAACCCTGAAGCAATGGCACTCTTGAGCTTTCATGTGTGGTGTTTGTATGAGACGTGGAGCCTGTGGGATTCAGTGTGTTATCTGATGGCCATTATCAGAGGTGTGAGTCAGAGCACAACACCATACAAACCTCAGAGGAGGTCAGAGGAGGACTAGATATTTCACACAGCCATTACAAAGGCCTGATCAGTCAATATAAACTCATTTTGTTGATGCTTAAAAATAATGATTATTTATTGTCATCGATTTATTAGCATTCAGTTAATTAATACAAATAAAAATATTTTAGCAATTTTTTTATGAATAAAAATAAGTCGATTTTTAATTATATATTTAATATAATTATATCAGTATCAGTTTTATATCAGTAAATTAACACAAAGAATAATATTTTATCAACAAAGAAAAATATTTAGAATATCTAGAAAATTATATTTTTAATTATATGTTTTAGAATATAAAAAAATAATACCACAATACATAGACTCAAATATCAATATTTACAGAAACATTTATTTTAATTAAATATTTTAATATACATAAATGTTATGTAAATATTTTCCATTATGTGAATGAACCTGTGAATCACTGACTTCAGTGAATCAACAATCAACAACTGATTCAGTGAATCAAGACCAACTCTATCTCTATTTTTGCTACTGAAGTTTAAAGATGCTATTAAAACATCTGTTTTTTTATAACTCGCACACATTAAATTAAAACATTAAATCAATCAATTAATCATAACAATTCACAATGTTTCTTATAGAGTGAACATTCAACAGTTTGATATTTCACACAGTCTTCATAAAGACCTGATCGGAGAATATAAACTCATTTTGTTGATGTTGCATCCTTAAAAATAAAAGTTCCTTATTGGCATTGATGTTTCCATGAAGAACCTTTGACACCCATGGAACCTTTCAAATCCACTAAACATTCTCTATAGTGTGACATTTTTCTTTAAATGTTCTTCACACTACGAAAAAAATGTTCTTTTAGGAACTGTTCACTGAAAGGTTCTTTTGAGAACCAAAAATGGTTCTTCTATGGCATCACATTTTGACAAACATTATGACAAACACATTTTGATCTGACACTAATGATCGCCTGTCTCTTGATCTCATTCATTCTCATTCTGTCTCCACTGTTCATTCCACACATGCCAGTGTAAATGACAGGCACGGATAAGAGGTGTGTGTGTGTGTTTGTGTGTTTGTGTGTGTGTGTGTGTGCCCATCCTCCTTAAGATGAAAGATCAGGGTCATCGTTCCTAGACTTGCAGGAGCCTCACCAACCACCTACAAACCTCTTAAGAAAATGTCAGGTGTTTGCCCATCACAATACGTGGTTCACAATAAGTGGTCCACCCTCAGGTTGTGGTGATATCAAGGTTTCCTATCCTTACTAACTAACCCTAAATAGAGATGCTTGTCTTAGCAGAAGTACTCATTTAGACATTGTATGCTGTAGTTGTAAATGTCCTTGTCATAGTTCACTGTCCAGGCCCAAACCATCCGCCAGCTAACAGGAAATCCTCTCCTGACAGGAAGTGACACAGCACACATGACTATGAAACAGGAAATGCACCCTGTGTTCACTCATTCGCCAATTCATAGTAGTTAAGCCAGAGCTAGGCAGTATAACTAAAGGCAATTATATCCATATAATAGTTAATATATAATATTCTAAACACTTCAATGGCGTTTACTGCATATCTTGAATTTGTTCAGAATTGCCTTAAAAATCAAATCTTATTTCAACCATTTTTGACAAGCAAAAAAAAAAAAATAATAATAATAATTTTATATATATATATATATGTATGTATATGTGTGTGTGTGTGTGTGTGCATACAGTGCCTTGCGAAAGTATTCATACCCCATTCATTTTTTCACATTTTGTTATGTTGCTGCCTTATGTTAAACTACTTT
>NW_015670605.1:1847394-1871133 GCF_001515625.1 Sinocyclocheilus rhinocerous | reverse complement strand
TACTTAGCTGAAGCACCTTAACAGCCTTTAAAATCAAAAGTCTTTTTGAGTATGATGCGACAAGCTTTGCTCATCAGTATTTTGCAATTATCTGCCATTCTTCACCTCACCTGTTCACCTCTCAAGCTCTCTCAGGTTGGATGGGGGTAGACGTACATTTTCAGTTTTCTCCAGAAATATTTGATTGGGTTCAATCCCAGGCTGTGGCTGGGCCACTCAAGGACATTCACAGAGTTGTCTATAAGCCACTCTTGCTGTGTGCTTAGGTTCATTGTCCTGTTGGAAGGTGAACCTTCTGCCCAGTCTGAGGTTCTGAATGCTCTGGACTGGGTTTTCATTAAGGCTATCTCAATATTTTGGTGCATTGAGCTTATCTTCTACTCTGACGAGTCCCTCGGTCCCTGCCACTGAAAAACAGCCCCACAGCATGAGGCTGCTACCAGCACACTTTACTTTTGGGGTGGTACTCTTCAGGTGATGAGCAGTGCCTGGTTTCCTTCAAACATGATGCTTGGAATTGAGGTTCATCAGACCAGAGACTCTTGTTTCTCAGAGTCCTTTAGGTGTTTTTATGCTAAATCCAAGTGTGTTTTCACAGTATGTCTTCACTGAGGAGAAGACTGAGTCTGGCCACTCCGACATAAAGCCCAGATCGGTGGAGTGTTGCAGTGATATTTGTCCTTCTCTAGATTTCTCCCATCTGCATATATGATCATGGAACTCAACTAGAGTGACCATCATGGTCTTGGTCACCACTCTAACCTAGACCCTTTTCCATCAATTGCTCAGTTTGGCCAGGAGGCCAGCTCTAGGAAGAGTCCTGGTTGTTTCAAACTTCTTCCATTAAGGGTAACAAAGACTACATGCTTCTGTGACCCTTCAATGAAGCAGTTTTTTTTCTGAAATCTTCCCCATATGTGTGGCTTGACACAAACCTGTTTCTGAGCTCTACATGGAGTTCTTTTGACCTCAGGGCTTGGTTTTTGCTCTGATATGCATTATCAGCTGTTAGACCTTTTATTAAGATGTGTGTGCCTTTCCAAATCATACCCATTCAATCGAATTTGCCACAGGTTAACTTCACTTGAAGTGTAGTAACATCTACAAGCAATTTGAATGTGCCTGAGCTAAATTTCAACTGTCCCAGATAATACTTATGCAATGTACAAATTAGTTTTTTATTTTTAATACATTTGCAAAGATGTTAAAAACCTGTTTTTTGCTTTACCATTATGGTGTATGGAGTGTAGATTGATGTGGGAAAAAAATAATTCAAAGCAGTTTAGCATAAGGCAGCAACTTAACAAAATGTGAAAAAAAATGAAGGGGTATGAATATTTTTGCAATACACTGTACATATAGTGTTCAGTAATTAACACAAAGAAACATTTTATCAACATATTTTTTCAAGGGCAAATAATACGTTGAACAATATTTTTAATATATATTTTATAATATTATACTTTTTTATTTTGTTATATTATATATATACATAATTGTTTTTAACTTATTTTTTAACTCGTTACCCATTTACTACATTTTGATATAAATATTTTTCAGGAGTAAAAAATAAGTTTAACAATATTTTAACAAATGAATAAATATTTTTTAATTATATATTTCATAATATTATAAAATATTTAATATTATTTTATAACCCAATACAACAATACAGAATTTCAAATTTCACTATTTAAAGATTTATTTTAATAAAATATTTTAATACATTAATTTACCTGAATGTTTTTGATTATGACGTGAACAAATCTGTCAATCATTGATTTGAACTGACAATTGATTCACTGAAACAAGACCGACTCTAACTCTATTTTTGGTATTGAAGTTTAAAGATGCTATTAAAACATAATGAACATTAAGTCAAAACATCAATAAATAAAAAAATACAAAAACATTCAATATATCACTCAGTCCTATACATTTATCAAACACAACTGGCCTGAGTCAGGGTAAAATACAGAGACACACTTGGTATGCTAAGGAGCCAGCAGACAGTTGATAACCTAAATATCTGCAGATAACCGTGTCTTTGAGAAAGATCTCTGAAGGAATGTACACACAGCGATAAAGACAAGAGCTAGAGGGCATCGTGTTATGTGCCAGATGACACATTTCCACAGAATCAGATGGGAAATGACAGGGCTGCTGGTTTCAACATGTCACACTTTTACACAATTGCTCAACACAGAGACTGTGTGTCATTTCTACATGCTTAGATCATTTCAAAAGGCTTGGATGGTTTTGGAATGTGTACAGGACATGTACAACTCATAATGCATAATTAGAGATGACTGCTAAGGCCAGCGTCACTATTGCTCATAACCTCAACACTGTTAGATTTTAGCATGTAACTCGTCCCACACCGCTTGTTGTACTTTAATAAGTAATCAGACTTATGATTTTCAATGGGTGTATGATAAAATGGGCAAAAATCCCATTGACTTACATAGAGGAAAGAAACTCTTCTGACTCCAAACCTCTGACCTCTGCTGGATAAGGATTTGTTTCCTTATTTCTCTCTGGGACAGGAAAAGACTGCTGCTGCGGAAACAGTCCCTGCATAGAGGAAGTGATCTCACTGCACCTGTGAGGATGAGGATGAACACACACACACGCACACACACTTCCCATGCAGCTGTGTGCAGTTGGATTTTAACAGGAAACAATGGAGACATCAGGGTTTTTCAGGAGTTTAAAAACTCTTTAAACAAGTTTGTCAGCCTTTAGTAATAATTCATAAAAACATGTTGTAAATGTATGAAATGTATAATATTAAAATTTATGTAATAATGTGTGCACCAATAACAATATATATCAATATATAGCATTAAATAATATTTACAGATATATTTCTTTTAATATTTTAATATTTATTAGTTACTTGATCTTTATTGGGACATAATAATTTATTTTAATATAACATACTTATGAGATAATTTAATTATGAGAAAAGTAAAAAAATATGAGATAAAAAGTCAAAGTTATGGCATGAAGTCATACTTTTGCCAAAATTCCTAATTATGAGATAATTCCTTTAATTATTAGAAAAAGTCAAAATGAGATGCAAAGTCAAAATGATGGCATACTAAGTAATATTTATAAAATGAAAAGTAAAAATGATCATATATTAAGTAAGAATTATGACATAATGAAGTCATATTTATGAGACGAAAAGTCGAAATGAAGAGATAAAAAAAATCATAATGACAAAAAGCCAACATTATGAGATAAAAAGTAAAACTTATGACATACTAAGTCATGTTTATAAAATTAAAAGTAAAAAATACATACAAAGTCATTTATTACATAAAGTCATGTATATGTGATACTTGAAATTATGAGATAAAGTCATAATTATGACATAAAAACTCAGCTTTTTATCAACTTTTAAAAAGACATACACAAACACTGTCTGCTTTAACAAAGTAGATTATTTAAGTATTAAACAAAGTATTTATTTTAATAAAATATTTTGATACATGAAAAATTAAATGTTATGTAAATATTTTAAGATGTGAGTGAGTTATACTTAGTCATAATTATGACACAATTAACATATAACATATATGACGTAAAAGTTAACTTTGTCACCTTTATTTGTATAGCACTTTATACAATACTGGTTGTGTCAAAGCAGCTTTACAGTGTCAAACAGGAACATAGATTGTCAATAATGCAAGAAGACAACAGCAAAGAGTCATTTTCCAGCTAAAGTCAGTTCATTGATGAATCAGTGATGTCATCATCCAGTTCAGCTCTCTTCCTAGTGTCTGTGTAATCAGTCAAGCGTCCCCAACTAAGAAAGCCAAAGGCGACAGTGGCAAAGAACAAAAACTCCATCGGTGACAGAGATGGAGAAAAAACCTTGGGAGAAACCAGGCTCAGTCGGGGGGGCCAGTTCTTCTCTGGCCAGACGAAACCAGCATGGCGTGGTTTAATTCCAGGCTGCAACACAGGTCAGATTGTGCAGAGGGATTTCTGGTTCCCGTGGTCTTGTGCTGATGGTTGTCGAGGTGACGAGGTCTTCGCAGGAGATCTGTCTCTGGGGCGCATCTAGTTGACATGGTCTCCGCTGACATTCAGGGCTGTAGAGGTCGTCTCTAGGTGCTGATACACCATCTTGTCTGGAAACAGACTGGATCTGGGTGGCTACAGTGACCATCTGATCTGGATACAGTCTGGATCCTTATGGCTACGGTGACCTCGGAATAAGAATGAAACAGATTAATATTATCGTAGATGCCATTCTTTTTACAATGTAGCGAGTACCTTGGGTGTTATGGGAAGTGTTCACGATTCCGGTTGCCCTAATTAATGTAATTTGAATTATAGAAATGTGATCGTGTGTTATGTGTATGCCAGGTTAAAGAGATGGTTCTTTAATCTAGATTTAAACTGACAGAGTGTGTCTGCCTCCCGAACAATGCTAGGTAGATTGTTCCTGAATTTAGGCGCTAAATAGGAAAAGGATCTGCCGCCCGCAGTTGATATACACATTCTTTGTAATAATTCATGAAATTTACTAGCAATTTCAAAGTAAATCCTACACCACATTTGTGTGTGTGTGTGTGTAATAACCAGTATTACACATATAAGTCCCTTATGATAGTTCAGAGACATGCATGACTCATTATTGGCACATAATTGAGTGATTCATCTGTGGTGAAAAACCAAAATACCCCAATAACCAGTGTGTGTTAGTGACATTATTATGTGTTTTCAGAAGGACTGCACAAAATCCCCACAGGATGTTGAATTTGAATGACAAGAAGAGGAATTTACTAAATTGAAATTCAAATAAATTCAACAGTCACACAAGAAAAGATTTTCATTACCACAATGTAGATTACAGCAAAGAGTCATTTTCCAGCTAAAGTCAGTTCATTGACCTCGGAATAAGAATGGTCTTCTAGGAGCATCTAGTTGACATGGTCTCCACTGAGAT
The DNA here is from genome assembly GCF_001515625.1 of Sinocyclocheilus rhinocerous. NCBI lineage: Eukaryota > Metazoa > Chordata > Actinopteri > Cypriniformes > Cyprinidae > Sinocyclocheilus > Sinocyclocheilus rhinocerous. The sequence goes on along the minus strand of NW_015670605.1, from coordinate 1,866,170 downwards.
TCAGGGCTGTAGAGGTCGTCTCTAGGTGCTGATCCACCATCTGGTCTGGATATGGACTGGATCCGGGTGACTACAGTGACCATCTGATCTGGATACAGACTGGATCCATATGGCTACGGTGACCTCAGAATAAGAATAAAACAGACTAATATTAGCGTAGATGCCATTCTTCTTATGATGTAACAAGTTCATCAGGTGTTTTGGGAAGTGTTCCCAGTTCCGGTTGACATAATTAATGCAGCCTAACAATACTTTAACAGATTTGAATTATAGAGATGTGATCGTGTGTTATGTGTATGCCAGGCTAAAGAGATGGGTCTTTAATCTAGATTTAAACTGACAGAGTGTGTCTGCATCCCGAACAACGCTAGGTAGATTGTTCCAGAATTTGGGTGTGCTAAATAGGAAAAGGATCTGCCGCCCGCAGTTGATTTTGATATTCTAGGTATTATCAAATGGCCAGAGTTTTGAGATCACAGTGGATGTGAAGGACAATAATGCGATATGAGCTCGCTCAGGTATTGAGGAGCTAAATCATTCAGGGCTTTATAAGTATTTAGCAAGATTTTAAAATGTATTCGTTGTTCAATAGGGAGCCAGTGCAGAGTTGACAGAATCGGGCTAACATGGTCGTACTTCCTGGTTCTAGTAAGAACTCTAGCTGCTGCATTTTGGACCAGCTGGAGTTTGTTTATTAAGCATGTGTCAGAGAGTCACAGTAACTTCAGTCATCACAGTCATCAGCACCGACGTTCACAAGATCACAATCACCTGCATTCTGATTCCCCGCACCTGCTGCAGCTAATCAAGCTCCCTATATCAGTGCTCACCTCACACAAGATCAACGTCCGGTCTACCGTTCACATCCCTGAACCTAGCCTAACTCACATTCTAATTACCACGGTGTCTCCTAGCCTGTGTCGTGACAGAAGACCGGACCACGACTGATAGGCATGTCATGGAGCATGTCATGGAGCTCTTGCGGCGGTGGACATGCTGGAGGAATTGGTCAATACCCTTCAAGCAACCCTCATGCCGGCATCAGCCCCGGCACCTGCCTCTGTATGTCCCATGGCCATCCCTGCTTCCTATGCGGGTGACGCAGCTGGGTGTGGCGCTTCCTACTCCAAGTCTTTCTCTTCATGGAGATGCAGCCACAGAGGTTCACCACCGAGTGATTGAAGGTAGCGTTTCTCATCTCTCTGTTAAGTGGCAAAGCGTTGCTGTGGGCGAAGGCGATCTGGAATGCCCAAAGTGTCATTATTAACTCCTATAAAGCTTTCTCCAATCATTTCAAGGAGGTTTTCAGTGTGGCCGCTGGAAGGATGTCTGTGCAAGACCAACTCCTGCGAGTTTACGGCAAGGGGCACCATCTATTGATGAATATACACTGGAGTTCCGCACGCTTGCCTCCACCAGCGGATGGAATGAGGCCGCGCTGCTGAGTGCTTTCCGCCTGGGGCTCAATCCCCGCATCCGTGCCCAGATGGCGATTTACGACGACAACGTGGGACTGGAAAACTTCATGCAGCACGCCTCCCGCATTTTGCAATGCCTGACTGCCTGTGATGAGGACAAAGCAGCACACCAACAAGCCTCACCCGCCTCCGGTCCCTCAGTACCAAAACCCATGCAAATGGACTCCGCTCGATTATCCCGCAATGAGCGTGCTCGCCGCCTCGCAATTGGACTATGTCTGTATTGTGCCTCTCTGGATCATCTCATCAGAAACTGCCCCGTGAGACCTCCACGCCCAGCGGTGAGTACTATTCAGCTTGAGCCAGATATTGCCACATTGTCCCTTCTTCCAGTACAACTACTTACCTCAGAATCCTCTGTTTCAGTCTCCGCCCTTGTCGACTCGGGCTCCTCGGGGAACTTTATATCTCAAGCCCTCATAACACGACTCCACCTACCCCGTCAGCGGCAGCCCCGGGAGCTCCGAGTCGAGACTATTCAAGGAAAACCGCTTGGGCGTGGAAGAGTTAAATATTGCGCTCCCCCTCTGACATTAAGAGTTGGATGTCTGCACGAGGAAACCGTCTCATTTCTGGTACTGGAGGGACCCACGGTGGATATCATCCTGGGATGCCCCTGGCTCAACCAACATTCTCCAGAAGTCAGATGGGATCCTTGTGAAATCACTCGCTGGAGCGAGACCTGTTTCCAGAACTGTCTGTCCTCAATTCCCAAGCCGCTCAGAAAATCCTTGCAGATTCAAGTGTGTTCCACCCTCGTCGAAAGCCCTGAGCCTCAGGTGACGTTTACGATCCCATCTGACTACCAGGCATTCCAGGATGTGTTCAGCAAGCAGGCAGCCACCCGCCTTCCACCGCATCGGCCATGGGACTGTGCCATCGACCTGCTGCCTGGAGCAAAACTCCCCAAGGGTAGAGTTTACCCCTTGTCCATTCCGGAGCGCAAGGCTATGGAGGATTACATCAAGGAGGCTCTCCAACAGGGTTTCATCCGGCCTTCCACATCACCAGCAGCCTCAAGCTTCTTTTTCGTGGGCAAGAAGGACAGAGGCTTGAGGCCATGTATCGACTACCGAACCCTGAACTCACAGACAGTGAAGCTGCCGTATCCACTTCCCCTGGTCCCAGCCGCCCTCGAGTAACTCTGTTGAGCCCACATATTCTCCAAGCTGGACCTGCGGAGTGCGTATAATCTCGTTCGGATCCGGGCAGGTGATGAGTGGAAGACTGCATTCATCACTCCCTCTGGCCACTACGAATATTGGGTTATGACGTATGGCCTATCCAACTCACCGTCTGTCTTCCAATGCTTCATGAACGAGGTGTTTCGGGAGTTCCTCCATCAGTTCGTGATTGTCTACATCGACGACATCCTTATATACTCCCGGAACCTGGCCGAACATCGCCAGAGAACACCACCTATATCTGAAATTGGAGAAATGCGAATTCCATCGCTCCACGGTACAGTTCCTCGGATACAACATCAGCCCCGAAGGTATCCAGATGGACCAGGGGAAGGTAACGGCCATTCAGCAATGGCCACTTCCACAGTCAGTGAAGGAACTGCAGCGATTCGTAGGATTTGCCAACTTCTATTGACTATTCATTCACCAGTTCAGTCGGCTCACAGCGTCCCTCACCTCCATGCTACGTGGCAAGCCCAAGTCTCTGTCCTGGAGCCCTGAGGCCCACGAAGCCTTCCACCATCTCAAAGAAGCGTTCAGCACGGCCCCCATTGTTCGTCACCCGGATCCTCAAGCCCCCTTCGTAGTCAAGGTGGACGCCTCTACCACCGGCATCGGGGCCGTGCTGTCTCAGTACCATGGTGAGCCTCCCCGCCTCCATCCTTGCGCATATTTCTCCCGGAAACTGACCCCTGCGGAGCAAAACTACGACATCGGAAACCGTGAACTGCTGGCCATCAAGTTAGCTCTGGAGGAGTGGCGTCACTGGCTGGAGGGAGCCTCGTCACCATTCACTGTCATAACCGACCACAAGAATCTACAATACCTAAGGGATGCTAAACGCCTTAACCCCCATCAAGCCCGCTGGGCCCTGTTCTTCACACGCTTCCATTTCATCATCACCTACCGTCCCGGAAACCAAAACCCTAAAGCAGATGCACTCTCCCATTTACACGCTCCTGATCAACCCTCAGATCCCGAACCAATTCTCCCACCAGCCCTCATTGTCAGCCCCATTCAATGGGAACTCACCGAACGCCTCCGTGACGCCACCCAAACCGAGCCAGCTCCACAGGGAGGCCCAGAAGGCAAGACATACGTTCATGATACCTCTGTGTCTCCTAGCCTGTGTCGTGACAGCGTGCAAAGCAACCACCCAATATTTTGCAAATGTCAATCTCTTGATTATATATATATATATATATATATATATATGTGTGTATATGTTTGGCTTCATTCTGAATACTTTTAGGGTTAATGTTCTTTTAAATGAAATTTATTAAATTTGTTTGTCATAAAAATAATGTAAAAAAAAAAAAAAGAAGAGCTGATGTGTTTATATATCCTGCTGTCATTTGTACTAATCATAGTGTGTGTGAAAGGTTTGGGACGTGATCCAGATATGTATCATGGCAGGTAGATAAATCATTCTTAGGGGGTAGAGGACAACAAAAACATTGTCTTTTTAAAGTCACGGTTTCTGCTTATGAATGAATCCTTGAGTGAACATTTAAAAATGTCTAGTTTCAACTCACATTCAACTCAATTCTCGTTAAATTCTGATTGGTTGAGTTATGCTCAAATAAAAACTCCTCAAAAAGTTTAAATTCTGACAGAAGTAATTTAGCAGATAAACAAATCTGGAAAAAAGTATGAAAAAAAAGTTGAAATTATGAGATAAAAAAGTCAAATTATGGCATGAAGTCATAATTTTGCCATAAAGTTGTAATTATGAGAATTCATTTAATTATGAGGGAAGCGTCGAAGTTATGAGATAAAAAGTCAAATTATGGCATTAAGTCATACTTTTGCTATAAAGTCGTAATTATAAGATAATTCATTTAATTACGAGAAAGGTCAAAGTTATGATAAAAAGTGTCATGATTATGCCATTGTCATACTTTTGTCATAGTCATAATTATGAGATAATTCATTCAATTATTATAAAAGGCAAAATTATGAGATAAAAAGTCAAAATTAAAAAAAGCATACTAAGCTGTCATATTTATAAAAAAAATGAAAGCAGAAATGATCATATACTGTCATAATTATGTCAAAAATGAATTCATATTTATGAGATGAAAAGCCGAAATTATGAGATAAAGTCATAATTATGACATAAAAAATCAGCTATTTATCAACTTTTAAAAGTTATACACATATCCTGTATCATTTAACAGGGTGGACTTTTGTTATGTGTGACATTTATCAAGACTTTATAACCCAAGCTCAACCAATATTTTTTTTATAGTTAAACACTTCCCTTTTCCCTTTTCAATTGGGAGTCAAAGATTTCTATAGACATCATACTGCAGATCGATACAACTGTTGATTCTGTTCAGCTACACAATCAGGTAACTCCCTCACACAGAAATATGATAATTTCAATATGATCAATTCCTCACCAATGGCCATAGGCCACTTTTTTATTATTATAATACCTGGCCCTAATAAACTGCAGCATAGAGCTGAACGCTGGCCTTATGCCAAACACACTATTACTATGATCATATTCCTGATGTTTCAGGACCTGGACTAACATCATTAGTTTGAGAGTAGCATTGTCACAGAATCAGATGCAGAAATGCAGTGAAGATAATGAGATCCACACACACACACACACGCATACTGTGCATGCATAAAAAATAAAAAAAATCCAATACCATATAATATCAAGGTCAATATTATACCAAAAATAATACTGCTATTTATGGAAAGTTTTTGAATTTATGGTAATAAAATGATTAATAATGCCCATTTGACGTTAGATTTGAAAGTTGTTTTTAACATTTAATAGATCAAAAACTGCAAATGATCAGACTTTTGATTTGTTTACAATATATCAATAGCAATGACAGAGCATGATCAATTCTTAAAGGGGTCATATGATGCTATTTTAAAGATCATTATTTTGTGTATTTGGTGTAACAGAGTATGTTGACATGCTTTAATGTTCAAAAAACACATTATTTTTCAAATACTGTACATTATTGTAGTTCCTCTATGCCCCGCCTCTCTCAAATGCCTCGTTGTCTACAAAGCGCCTCCTTGTCACAAGCACAGTCTGCTCTGATTGGCCAGCTGACCCAGTGCATTGTGATTGGCCGAACACCACAAGCATGCTTTGGAAATGTAACGCCCCTTTCCATAATCGCGAGCTTCAGCTTTCAACATAAATATAAAGACAGTAAATAATGTCCTTAGTTTTACCATCAGTTCAAGCCCGACGGGAACAGAGTCGCATGACAGACACAGTGATGATGCTGGTATGTATTTGCAGTACACAAGCCGCGATTAAGAAAGCTGACTCCACTGTGATGTGACCCTGCCTCTCTCTCACGCACACACACGCACACACACGCGCACACACACACACACACACACACACAACGCGATACTCTACACGGCTCAAAAATACAAAAATAGGCACAAAAATAATTAAACTATTAAGAAAACATACTTACAGTAGCTGATTCAGAATAAGCCCAGATTGTCATAGCAAAGTCGGAATTGACCCATTTTTTTTTAGAAATAGCCTTTGCACAGCCAGCCTTGTAGGCTACTCTCCTAGGTTCACAAATCTGCTTTCGCACAGAAACACACAGTGTCTCCCTGACATGGCTGCATCAACACTACTGCTGTTCCTGAAACCACGCCTTCTTTCTTTGCGTGCACATTTGGGCAGCATTACGCAAATATTTCCACATAGTGATGTAGACATGTGGGGGCGTGTTTGAATGAGGCGTTTTAGCCTGGTCTGAATCAGCCTTCTCTTTTAGAAAGAATAAATCCTTTTGTGGGAGACTTTGAGCTTTGTAACTCTGCAGATCTTATACATGCACAAATAGCTACATAGCACACTAAAGAAAAGGAAAAATAGAAATCGCATCATATGACCCCTTTAAAAAAAGAGTTAAATATAAATAAACAACACAGAGTCATATATAATATTAAATGTCACATTTATCTTCGTTATGTAATGTGAAATAACTCCAGATATTGTTTCTCTTAACAAATGATAAACAATAAATGATAACTTACCAAGTGTACAAATGCATCAGTTCATAGAAGAACCGTCAATTAATGAATAATTTGATGCTATTTAAGAAAATATTTTTATAGTATTATCAATACTAATACCTCTATTAATGCAACATTTTGCAATTTATGGGAATTAAATGGTTAATTATAACCATGCATTATAACCAAATGTTATTTTTAACATTTAATAGACCCAAAAACTGCAAATGATCAGACTTTTGTATTTTTTATCATTTATCAACAGTAATTAAGCAATTACAGAACACAATCAATCCGATCAAAAAAAAAAAACTTTTCATAAATAAACACAAACCTTTACATAATACTAAATACCACATTTAGCTTTGTTATGTAGAGGGAAAAATTATTTAAAATATATTGTTTTTCTAGATAAATGTGCAATAAATGAAATTACCAAGTATATCAATTCATAGAAGAAATGTCAATTAAAGGCTTTTTTTTAACAATTAAAGAATGTATTTTTAAATTGTTGGATTTATTGTGTCAAAATTCTAATGGGGAATTCTAATATTCTCTCATTAGAATTCTAATATTCTCTCATTAGAAAAATAAATGCCATAGAGGGCTAATAAAGCAATCAAAACGAAAAGCCTTTGTCTTTGTATGTGTGTGTGTGTGTGTGTTTTCTGCTCATGTGCATCTCTTTCAAGGCAGATGAAAGATTTATTTTGTCATCATTTTACATACAGAGTTCAACAGAAACTCAACATAACAATACATTTCTCCCCTCAAAATTTATTACAGGGCTATGTTGAGTTTCAGCATGCCAGAAACATTTGTCTTAGAATGGCCGTAGATTTTATCAAAATTTTACCCAACACTTGGCCTGAAATACTTCATTTTATGAAACTTCTCAGACCAATTCATCTGATATTTTCACTTTGTGTTAATAAAGGATCTGAACAGCTGTGAAATTATTCCTTTTGAAAATGGTAAGGCTTGTTTATGCAGTGATAAGGAACTTGACAGATTAGTGAAATACTCATTGCTGTACTTGTTAAAGAATGTCTTACAGACTCAATTATTTACTGTTGTACTTTCTGTTCAACATATCAAGCCAACATGAGCTCTCTTCCAGCATCACGTGTCCTTAGCAAAGGTGATTCCACAATGCATTGAGCCAAGCACCCAGACTGACGGATGATGAACTGAAAATTAAATTAAAATGAACTGATAGAAGTATATTTCACCTAATATTTGTCTCTGCTATAGCTTAGTAACATGCAAGCAACAAACTATTGGAACTGAGTCTATACAGCCTTATAGAATGCTGTAGGAATGAATCCGAGGTTTTGGAAAGGAAAACTAGGCTTTGGATCTGTTAACTTATATCTAATGAAATGAGTTTCATATCTAATATGAAAACTTATTTCTGCCACAGAATAAAAATATTGAGAAACAAAAGTATATATAATACAATTGTGAGATATAAACTAAACAATTCTGAGGGGAATAAATAAATCTAAATTGTGAGATCAAAAGTTGTAATTACCTTTTTTTATGTATGTATGCATGCATTCATTCATTCATATTCCTTGGTGAAAAAAACAACAACAACTGTGAGATGTAAACTAAGAATTCAGATGAAATAATCTAAAATTGTCAATATATAAACTTTTTTTTATTTTTTATTCTGTGGTGGAAGCACAAAAACTGAACTGCGAGGTGTAAACTCAAAATTACGAAAAAAAAAAAAAGCCAAAATTTTGAGCCAAAATTATTTCTCAAAATTCGGATAAAAAAAATGTAATTATAACTTCCAATTACGAGATATAAACTCACAATTGTGAGATTAAAAAGTTGCAATTTTTCACAATTTTTCAAACACTTGTGCATTGCTGTATCAAATTGGGGCAGTCGTGGCCTAATGGTTGGAGAGTCAGACTTGTAACCCGAAGATTGTAGGTTCGAGTCTCAGGTCCGGCAGGAATTGTCGGTGGGGGGAGTGAATAACCAGCGCTCTCTTTCACCCTCAATACCACGACTGAGGTGAGACCCTTGAGCAAGGCACCGAACCCCAAACTGCTCCCCATTGGCTGTTCACTGTGTGTGTGTGTGTGTGTGTGTGTGTGTTCATTGCTGTGTGTGTGCACTTGGATGGGTTAAATGCAGAGCACAAATTCTGAGTATGGGTCACCACACTTGGCCACACATCACTTCACTTCATTGTGGAAATAAGTTATCATAGTAAATTCATCACCAAAATCAGTCAGAACAGGTAGTGTTTTGAAATACACAGTTAAAAGAATAATAAAAAAATACAAAAATCTGATCACTTACCCTCATGTCCTTCCAAAACCTTACACTCTTATTTTTTTCTGTAGAAAACACAAAAGGATACTTTTTTTTCTTTTCTTTTTTAGGAATATACACTCTTCTTAATTTTATTCAGTGACAGTTCACAGTTACCAGTCACAAGGACTAAAAACTCCATAAAAGTAGTTCATGGAGCCTGACAGGACGTGCTCACTATGAAGTGTTGTTGTATGAAAAAGTGGAGCATGTACACCTGTAAGAGCTATCATAACAGTACCAACAGTACATCACACCACACACACAGCACTGGAGGCACACAGAGGGAAGATTTTCACTAAACTTCACTTTCAGACCCTAGATGGTTGCAGAGAAAAAGATAGTGGCCTTCATACATTCCTCCATTGATTTATTTTCATTTTTACTCACACTGCATGTCACCACAGAAGTTTACAAAGACTCGTAGGTGTATGGGAAAGACGTCTACACTGTTTCTCTTATGCTTGGAATGATGCAAATATCTCGGGCAAGATTTGCAAAATTTTAAATGTGACGTAGGGCTGCAAGATATTGGAAGAAAAAACTGACTTGCAATATTTAGTTTTTCTGCAATATATATTGCAATTTTTACTAGAGGACTTGAATAACTTTGGAAAGAATTTTTCTAGAAGAAGTGGGGTGATTTTGTTAGAGAGCGCATCTATATATAGAAATTAAAATATTTAGAAATAGGTTTAACCAGACCTCTTTCAGTAACCATAAAGTTTTTTTTTATATGCCTTTACACTTGAATTGTGATAGGCCATGTTCCCACTGTTTTTAATAAATTCAATATGGCTGTAAAATGATTATATGTATTCTGATTTTATTTAGATAATTATTAAATAAAATATTAAACAAATAAATATATTGCACTAATACTATTGTACTGTGAAAAAAGTAAAAAGTGGAGTATTTAATAAAAAATAAATGTATTTTAGTAATGTAAATTAATACACTAATATTTATAATTATCTTAATTTCTTCATTTTCAAATATTAATCCATCCAGCATTTATTTCGTCAGTTTGCCAGGTTTCAGAAAAAAACATGGTTTGGTAAATCATACATTTACATAAAAAGTTGAATTTATGACATACAAAATAATATTTAGAAAAGACAAACCATGACAAAAAGGTCGAAATTTGGTCATATTTATACAACTGTAAAATTACTCTACCATTATTTCTTAATTTTCAAACGTTAATCCAACAAGCTTTTATTTTGGTGAGTTGCCGGGTTTCAGAGTGAAGCACGGCACTGTGTTCATTTACACGTGTACATCTCATGATACAGTGTTTTATCATCTCAGAGAGGCTTGATACACAGTAAATGAACCAAGTCATTCTGAGACACTGAAATACTTTTTGCAGCCTGCAAAATATTTTCTATCAATGCCAGCAAAGATCTAATTATAAATGAGCCATATATAGGTTAAAGACTAGAATAAGATGCATCGTGGACTAAACTTACTAACAGCTGGAGCTGCTACCCAAAATGCTGATGAAGGAGATATTCTACCTTCTTTGAGAGTGTAAAATGAGTTGTGAACTTTTGAGGACTGTCGGGTTTTGGATATTGATATAGTGACTCAGGATGTGCAGTGTGTTTACATTGAAAAGAGTGATCAGGGTGAAGGTTTCTCGCAGCAGCGATGCAGATGCCTGATTGTGACGTCACAGACGCCTGAGACCGACTGTTGACTGCATTCCAGTTGTGCGGTGGTTTATTTCCCCCCTTTCTCTATCTCTCTCTCTCTCTCTCTGGCAGCTGTGAGATCTGGCAGCATGCCACCTCGCAGACACAAACTCTGGGCATAACAGATGCTGAGAAAAAAAAAAGAAGAAGAAAAAAACAGGAAAGAGGGGCAGAGCATTTGAGAGAGAGGTGTAAAACAAACGGCTCTGCTCCAAAACCTAGTGAGCTGTCTACTGCCTAATGTTTTGAAGGCAGAATCCTAACGCAAGTGGAACCTTACAAGTGGACGATCTGGAGAACACTACATGTGCAGCATGTCCGCCCAATTTGCAAACAGAAAAGTCAGTGTGTGGGCAGTATCTAAAAGAAATTATCATTCCAAAGAAATCATCATTCCATCATCCCTCATTCCAATTTTAACACTTTCTCATTCATACTCACATGTATTCATATTCATTAATTACAAAAAAAATAACACATTATTATGACATAGGAATGTCATATTTATAAGATAAAAAGTAAAAGTGACAAGAAGTCAAAGAAGCCATAATTATGACATAATTAAGTCATATTTATAAGAGAAAGGCAAAATTATTATATAAGTCGCACTTATGACATAATTAAGTCATATTTGAGATGAAGTCAAATGTAAGATAATGTTGAAATTATGAGAAAAGTAATTATGACACCATTACGTTGCACTTATGACATAAAAAAAGATCAAAATTATGAGATAAAAAGTCATAATTAGGACATAGGTCATATTTTGAGATGGTCATATTTATGAGATAAAATCGAAATTGTGAAATAAAAAGTCATAATTATAACATAAGTCATATTTGAGATGAAATCAAACATGCGAAAGTTGAAATTATGAGCTAAAGTCACAACTATGACAAACTTAAGTTACACTTGTGACATAAAAAGTCAAAATTATGATAAAAAGTCAGAATTATGACAAAGATTTTGACTTTTTATGTCATAATTATAATTGTTTGTTATAATTTTGACTTTTATCTCATAATAATAACTTGGTCTCTTATAATTTTGACCTTTAAAAGTCATAATTATGACAAAATTGGGCTTTTTAATCATAATAATGACTGTTTATGTCATAATTATTATTATTTTTTTAATCATCCCACACTTTACACTTTTTATCACATGATTTGCCAAAGCATGATTTTTTCTTATGTGGCGGGAATGGGCTTTCATACTTTGTAATATATAATAAGGACTCATAAATGCTACCTTTTTGATGCCTTGATGCCTTTGCCGTGTCTGACTGTAACATGTAAAATTAGCATTACAGAGTGAGCTGTGAAGGAGTTGTTCATGACTGGACAGCCTTACTTGAAGAATATGCGCTTTCAGTGAACAAGTCTGTGCTTTTAGTCTGAACAAGTGACGCTGAATGAGACAGACATCTCGTCTGTGAATGAACTGAACAACTGTCTTCAAGAACAAACTGAGCGAACGGGGCGTGTTGTTCATGAATGAGGAGGAAATAAGACAATAGATCCTTTATGAAGCTATTTTCCTCGGGAGATCTTGCCTCCACATTTGTCAGACTGTCTCAAACTGTCATCTCTCTTGATCTGCTTGATTGACTCCACCATCAGGAGTGGAGGATGTGGGCTATATAGAGGTGTATTGACCACATGGATGCCTGTAGTATCCCACAGGAAGGTTTGGATGGCCTCTTACTGTCTAACTGTAGGCGGTTAAAGCTGATGCATTGTGGGATACAGAACCAATACCGCCCACATGGGGTCCATCTATTTGACATTGAAGAAGAAAAGAGTGGACTCGAGGGTATCATGTGTGTGTGTAATTTGTGGGTAGCAATCTCTTTATTTATGGCTAAAGGAGGTTGTAGGACTGCTGTGATTAGCTTGTATCTCATTATGAATCTTGTATTGATCTGTAGGAAGAATAATGGCTCCATTATAACACTGATACTCACCCAGAGCTGCTGTGGTGTTTCTGTAGGAGTTGAATGATGAGGAATAAACACTGAGTGGCTCTTTCCTTTTCTCACTTTCTGCTCGTTCATGCTGATATTGATTTTATTGCTGCAGGTCACGGAGTTGCTGTAAAGAGAAATGGATTTAGTGACAATGTATTATTTAACTTTGTTGTATAGACTTTTCCAAACAATTTTTTTTTCTCTTTTTTTTTTGGAAATTAAAAAAGAATTAACTGTTTAACTCTTTTCAACATTTATAATAATAATAAAACATGTTTGTTGAGCAGCAAATCAGCATATTAGAATGATTTCTGAAGGATCATGTTACACTGAAGACTGAAGTAATGATGCTGAAAATTCAGCTTTGTATCAAAGGAATAAATTACATGTTAAAATATGTTCATATTGGAAAATATTTATTTTTTTAATTGTAATACTATTTCACAATATTACTGTTTTTACTGCATTTTTTTCTTTAAAATGTTTATAAATATATATAACTAAGGTATATTATATATTATAGTACAAAAATTTTATATATACATTCATTTTATATCAATAAATATACTTTAGTGTAATATATATATATATATATATAAAATAGTGTAAAATATGGTTTGATTGACTGAATGACCTCACCTGTATTAAAGGAGTAGTTCACTCAAAAATGAAAATTGGCCCTCAGGCCATCCAATATGTAGATGAGTTTGTTTCTTCATCAGAACAGATCTGGAGAAATTTAGCATGCCATCACTTGCTCACCAATGGATGCTCTGCAGTGAATGGGTGCCGTCAGAATGCGAGTCCAAACAGCTGATAAAAACATCACAATAATCCACAAGTAATCCACACCACTCCAGTCCATCAATGAACGCCTTGTAAAGTGAAAAGCTGCATGTTTGTAAGGAACAAATGAAACATACAATGGGACCCGAAACCATTTGGTTACCAACATTCTTCAGAATATCTTATTTTAAGTTACACAGAACAAAAAAGGTCATACAAGTTTGGATTGTCATGAGGGTGAATAAATGACAGAAAGAGAATTTTCATTTTTAAGTGGACTATCTCTTTAACAACAAGTGTAAACCAGGTGTTGAGCAGTTCTCATGTGCTTTTTATTGTACTGAACAAGGGAAAAAATAAGACTTTCTCAATCTAAACATTCATGAAGACAAAACATAACAGGGATTGTTTAATTCTCAAGCTGCATGTTGGAATAATGGCCAAATAATGGCGTCAGAGGTGAAACTAGTTTCCATGCGTTGAGGGACAGGGATCGCCTCATCAAGAATTCTCCACACACACACAGATCTGTCACAGAGTGAGTTGGGCTGTGTATTGAGTGATTTACTGCAGCAGTGCATTTCTGTTAAAGTGCTGAGGGATTTGAGGAGCACTGGGAGGAGTGGATGCAATCATAAAGTCTAAAGACAGAGCATCAAAAAGGGACAGATAGAGAAAAGACAGCCATGGCTGTGTTCAGAATGGAAAACTAACTTAATACTTACTGAATAATGCACAGTGTACATATACCCTTGTGGAAAAAAAAGTACACATTAGCATACTTTTTGTAAATTGTTACAGAAATCCAAATACACAAAATAATGTTCTTTTTAGCAGCATCATATGACCCCTTTAAAATAATTTATTTAAAGGAATACTTCACCCAAAAATTAAAATTCTGTCATCTTTTACTCACCCTCGTGTTGTTCCAAACCTGTATGGTTCTTTTTCTTCTGTTGAACACAAAATAAGATATTTTGAAGAATGTTGGTAACCAGACAGTTTATGGTAGCCATTGACTTCCATGGTATTTTTTCCCCCCATACTTTGGATGTCAATGGCTACCAGCAACTGTCTGGTTACTAACATTCTTACAGTGAACAAAACATTTGTCACACTTGGAAATAAAGCAGAGTGCATTGCATCGTGAGATACTCGCCTACGCTCTTAGAACTAGGTCCTTTACCTGACTATAGGGAAGGAAATACTTAGAGTAATGAAAGGTTTTCAATGACAGATAAGGAGAGCATTCCGAATGAAATAACCTCGACAGTTGAGCTATTCAGGAAACATCCTTGTTGTAATGGAGTAAAAACACACGCAGCACTTGACAGCTCAGGATCACAGTGAGAACCATGTAAGGCCTGGTAAAGTCTGCAGCTCACTTGAGTGTGTGTGTGTTTAAGGAACAGCGATTCATCATAAACACATCTGAAAGAAAAAGCAGAAGTATCTGCGTTCTGTATGCGTGTGTACAGTTCAATCATTTCGAATATGAATCTGTCATAGTCTATGACAACATAGAACAAGGTGAATAAATCTGGTAAAGCTCTGGTTTTAGTGTGAGGCAACGTGTTGAAGAGTGACTAACTTAAAGTAGCAACACGTGATGGTAGTTCAGCAGTTTTCCAGCATGCTAGTGAGACTAAAATGCTGCATCGCTGTTTTATTATGTCACATGATAATGTGCACGCAAATAGACTCATCAAATAGACTCTTCTGAACTGTCCTCCTTCTTCTCCTTGATTTATTTTAGTGACATCTGGATGGTTCATGTAATGAATCATGGAACCTTCATCCCTTTGAGTCATTTTACATCTTTTTACAGTGAATTAGTTTGGCAGATCTTGCTGTTTACTGCTGTTTTCACATTTATTAGGATGATTCTAGTGTTATTAGATGCATTCGGTGCAAATTATTGAAAGATTCTGTATGAATCTTTGGTGAAAAGAATCACAAGTTAGACTGAAACAAATCAATATTGCTGCTAAATTTATAATATTTAAAGTGCAAACTGAGATCTTGTTTGTTGCCAGATCAATTCTGCTCTGGTTGTAATAAGTTTTGTAATCATATATACTGATATACATTAGTGTTCAAAAAGTTAAGATTTTAAAATGTAAGATTTAAGATTTTAAATTAGAAAGAAGTCTCTTCTACTCACCAAGGCTGTATTTATTTGATCAAAAATACAGTAAAAATTGTGAAATATGATTACAATTTCAAATAACCGTTTTCTAAGTGAATATATTTTAAAATGTAATTTATTCCTGTGATGCCAAAGCTGAATTTGCTACTCAGGAAACATTTTTTTTTTTTCATTATTATTTATTTCTTGGGTGGAAACGTGATTAATTTTGTAACGTCATGGGTGTCTTTACTGTCACTTTTGATCCATTTAATGCATCCTTGCTCATTAAAAGTATTAATATTTTATGTAAATTAATGCAAACCGTCATATATACAGCCATATATATACAAAAGCTTAACTATAGTTAAACTACTTTAGGAATAGCTTGTAAAGCAATATTAGTGTGGCAGCCGCCCAGATGTGTGTGTGTGTGTGTGTGTGTGTGTGTGTGTGTATTTATTTACCTATATTTAATTTCTATTTAATTTTAGGATTACATATATATTTATATTTATATACAGCATATACTGAATGCTAAACGTAATGTTACAAAAAACATTTCTTACAAAATGCTGGACAAAAACTGTAATATATGTACTTATGTTTAATTTTTGGATAATTTATTTACTTTTGTTTAATATTTTGTTTGTTTAATTTAATATTTAATGTGATTAATTAATGTAATTAAAATATTAAATTAAGTGTGTGTGTGTGTGTGTGTGTGTGTGTGTGTGTGTGTGTGTGTGTGTGTGTATGTGGCATTCTCACCAGTTCCTGTTGTGGCTGTGGTCGACAGACTGCGTTTATCTCCAGAGTCACTGATACGGACGGCCACATAAATACAGCGCTCCACCATCACAGTCTGCAGCACACTCCTGCATTCCTGCGGCTCCTTCATCATTCCCTCTGCTGTCTGCTGAAATCATTATCAGCGCCACAGACACACTGACTGATAGGATGGAGAAAGGTAAAATATACAATCCCACAATCCCCATGTTTCAGACTCACCTCTATTCATTTGTCATTATCATGTATTAAAAAGGCATCTATTTAATTTATTCTTATTAATTTAATCAATTTATTATAAATTAAACACAATCACACTTAAAAATTTATGAATATCACAGTATTAGATAATACATTTTTTTAAATGTAATTTATTTAATTTATTAATTCATTTATTATAAATTGTACACAACCGCACTTACAATTTTGTGAATATTTAATTTAATTTAATTTAATTTAATTTAATTTAAACATGAAATGTATGATTGCCATTGCATTAGATAATACACTAGTTAAAATAGGCATTTATTTAATTTATTCTTATTAATTTAATCAATTTATTTTAAATTAAACACAAACACACTTAGAAATGTATGAATGTCACTGCATTACATTTTTAAAAATGGCATTTATTTAATTTATTAATTAATTCATTATAAATTGAACAGAGCCAGACTTACAATTTATGAATGGCATAATTTAATTTAATTTAATTTGATTTGAATATGAACATGCATTAGATACACTATAAAACAACTTACATTTAATTTATTTTATTAATGAATTTATTATAAATTGAACACAACCCATTAAAAATTGATTAATGCCATTGCACTAGATAACACTATAAAACAGAATTTATTTGTATTAATTTAATTAATTTATAATTATGAATTATACATGACCACACTTTAAATTGTATGAATGTCACTGCATTAGACAATTTGTTAAAAAAAATATTTATATACAAGTATTTAAAAACATATTAAATAAAGTATATAATAATAAAAGTATTTTTATTATTATTATTATTATTATTTTTTTTTTTTTTTTACATATAACCTGACCATGCTTAAAATGTGTACACAACATTAGAAAATACATTTGGCATTTACTTAATTTATTTTATTAATTTAATGAATTTACTCTAAATTGAACACAACCGTGAATGAGAGCTGTGGCTCAGTGGAAATCTTCAGTGAACAACTATTTAGTTTATTACATTCATTAATATAGAAAAATCATGTTATGTATTAAATGATACAACTCAAGTTGTTCAAAATGAAGACTCTTTAAATACTTTTTGGGGTAGCTGCATCAGCATAAAGCAGAAAGAAGAAGTGAAAGCAACCATGAAAATGCCAGTTTGTCTTGGCAGAGGCTCAAAGACCCATTTCGGTTAGTGCCTGAAGCCTCCAGGCTGATGCAGGCCGCTCTCAAACTTCAGCTTTTGGTGCATTGCACAATGACACGTCCATGTTTTAAAAATGACTGAACATTATTTATTGACATGAATTCCTTGCTGAGGGTAACAGGGCTGTGCTGTTGCAGGGTATCAGCGTGGGAAAGCGTCGCTCTGAAACACCTGCACCACTATCACAAATGAACCTCGCAAACAGGTACAACACACAGTGTTTACAGCACAGACACACAACAACACGGTATTCTACCATACTATGAAGCGTATAAAGCATTCACTAGTTCATTTGTGATAGTGATGAGCCGCTGGCACTGAGATGCTCTGGGTTATTTCACACTCTTGCTGAGTTTTCAGCATCCTCTGATGTGCTGCAGGCTATTTCACGAGAGGCATATCATCGAGAAAGATTTTTAAAAATTCCAAAAAACTCAACGGAGTACAATGAAGTGGAGCAGAATGCAGGACTCTCGAAATGGGTTGTCAAATTTACATATGATAAGAATGTGATGTACATGGTGTGAAACACTCTGACACTCCATCTAAAGATATAACGTGCTTAGAGCATTAATTAAAAAAATAGCACAGATGGTATTTAAAAATGTGTGAAACAGAGCACTGTGCCATATAAAGTTAAATGCTGGCCATACCTTTCAAACATTTGTGGGCAGTACGATTTTCTACATTTAAGGCTGCATTTATTTGATCAAAAACACAGTAAAAACAGTAAAAATGTTTTTAGAATTTAAAATAAAATTATCTATTTGAATATATTTTAAAATATAATTTATTCCTGTGATGCAAAGCTGAATTTTCAACATCATTACTCCATTCTTAAATGTCACATGATCCTTCAGAAATCATTCTGTTATGCTGATTTGCTGCTCAAGAAACCACTTATTATTATCAATGTTGAAAACAGTCGTGCTGCTTCATATTTTTGTGGAAACATTGAGATATACTATATATATATA
>NW_015670605.1:1836346-1847374 GCF_001515625.1 Sinocyclocheilus rhinocerous | reverse complement strand
ATATATATATACACATACATATACATATGATTCTTTGAATAGAATGTTTAAAAGAACAGATTTTATTTGAAATATAAATCTTTTGTAATATTATAAATGTCTTTACTGTCACTTTTTATCAATTTAATGCATCCATGCTGAAAAAAAAGTATTAATTTCTTTAATCAAAATAATCAACATGAGCATACTTGCTAATACAGAAAGAAGAACTATCTAGACAGACAGAAAGACAATGTGATACTGCAAGGAAAGGAAGGGGAAGTTGAACTGTCAGAGGAGTCCATCTGGAACACAGACAGTAATTTAGAAACAGTTTAATCTGTCTCTAAAGCAGAGATTAAAATGAGGAATTGACATTTACTTTTATCCAAGTTTTAAGAGAGAGAACAGGACTCATAAAACAAACCCTGACATGAAATGCCCTCCCTAACCTCCCCTATCATGCTCAAAATTCAATTGCCAAGCGATGTTTGCACTGAACATGACAGCAAATGATATTACAAAGCTTTGGCAGAGAGGACAATTTTCAGCGAACCACGACTTCATTTGGCTCTGTTCATCATGCAAAGCAATTGTATGACTCCAGAAGACTATATTTATGGTGTGTTTTGTTATTTTAGTCCCCATTTAAAAGCAACACTCTATATATTCTGAGGTATATCATCTTTTGTGTTTAATGGAAGAAAAAAAGTCATAGAAGTTAGGACAACAAACCTGAACGTTTCATTTTGAAGAAACCTGTTCCTTTAAGAATTCACACAAGTAGATTTTGAGTGGGTGGTGTATCCAACACTTTAACCCTGTGTGTGTGTGTGTGTGTGTGTGTGTGTGTGAGGATTAATAGTATTGAGTAGGATGTTTTCTTTTCTTTTCTTTGTAAGTGTCACCATTATTGGTTGAGCTCTGGCAGATGATGTCACCGGCTGTGATCTTTGCAGCTTGTCAGCAGATTTGCCATAACCAGCCAATGACAGCACAGGTATGCGAGCGGCCCTGGTGATGTCATAGAGCAGACAATGCAAATACCGGAGGAATCAAGTGCCCTGATTGGCTGTGAGACTAACTGTGCCTCCGCAAGAAAAAGCAACCACCCAAGTGTCCTAATCCTGCTGTTCCCCAAATCTGTGTGTTTGTGTGTGTGTGTGTGTCCTATACAATGTATATTGCAGAAACCATGAAGTAATTTAAAGTAAACATGAAAGCAAAACTGACCCTACAGTTTTAACATTCTTAATGTTTCATGTCGTATTGTGAACAATTTAAAAGTGCAGGTTATTCTGTATTTCTAATCATTCATTAAAACATTATTGTTACTATCTTTCAAAGGTTTGGCGACAGTGAGTTTTTTTATGTTCTTAAAATAAGTCTTTTATGCTTACCAATGCTGGATTCAATTGATTAAAAATACAGTAAAAACAGTAAAATTGGGAAATATTATTACAGTTTAAAATAATTGTTTTCTGTTTGAATATATTTTAAAGTGTAATATATTCTTGTGATACAAAGCTGAATTTTCAGCATCATTAGTTCAGTCTTCAGTGTCACATGATACTTCAGAAATCATTCTAATATGCTGATTTGCTGCTTACAAAACATTTCTTTCTTTTTTTTTTCTTTCTTTCTTTTTTTTTATATCAATATTGAAAACCGTGATACGTTTTTGGTAAGTTTGGTGTTTGTCTTGCCTCTAAAATGACTTTACTTTTCAACGGACACCACAAACCCTTATTTTTCAACACGACCTGATTGCATTCTTATACATCATTTCTGTAATGCCCATTTTCTACGGTGCAATAAATTCCCAAAGGATAAAAATAAGCCCTCTCCTATATTATTTTGTGTTAAACATTCCTTTTCACTAAAACAGTACAATATACTGCAACTTAAAAAAATTAAATGAATCAGACATCATGTTTTACATTACATATGATGAAATAGACATGAAAGATGACTCATATTATGCCAGCTTTAAATGCTAAGCCTTTCTGAGGTGATTGCACAAGTGTGTGTGCGGTGTACTGTGGAATTTTATACATTTTATTTTTAGAAACCATTTCATAAAGTTGCTAATTTCAGACTTGCCTGTGTCAGTCATGGCACAAGAGCTGAAACTTATTGGCACCACATGAGCATGTTATTTTATAGAGTTTCTGTGTGTCACTTCCTCATAGCTCTCTCTCTCTCTCTCTCTCTCTCTCTCTCACACACACACATACACACACACACACACACACACACACACACAGAGCTCACCCACAGTAAGCGCAGGATGGCAACCAACATGCACAACTCAAGAAACTTCCCCATTGGGGTTTCAGCCGCTGCCATTTTAGTGTGTGCACTACGACTGAGTCAAATCATGCAAATGTTTTATCAGATAGAGAAAAAGACAGAGAGGGAGGATGAATGACAGAAGAAATTGAGTGATGCAAATCATTGAAGCTAACACACACACAGTCACTCAAAAAGAGAGTGAGTGGGATGTGTTTACCGACAAAGGAAATCCCCTTCACAATATCTCACATCTGTGGCACTAAGCGATGGTGCTGTTGTTACCAGGCTGCAGCAGCGCAGCACAGTGTAGCAGAAGCAGCACTGCAGGCAGAGTTTTGCAGCGGAGCCTATTTTCGCTGCAAGTTGCATGCTCAGTTCTGCAGAAAAAACACCTGCAACACAGTCTTTTGCAATATAGGTTATTATAAGCCATGCAAAGCACTGTGAACTATTCACCGCTCTCTTGAGCAAGTTAAGACGTGAGGTTAAGTGAGGTTAAGACTGAACTGACCCTGCAGTAAAGAGTTCAGACATGAGCAAATAATGCATGTCATAATCTAGAGAACTAAAGGCTCTGATCGTTTGATTTTATGTGTTTAATCATGTATTCATATTTTGACAACTTTGAATATTAAATGCATTCTAGCATGATTTAGCAACTTTTTTAGCATGTTTTAGCATGTTGCTAACCTGTTTTAGCATGATTAGCATGTATGCTAGCATGTTTTAGCACATTGCTAACATGTCTCAGCATGTTGCTAACATGATTTTTTTATTGTCACTTTTGATAAATTTAATGCATCCTAGCTGAATAAAAGTATTGATTGCAAATTTTGTACTCCCTGTTTTGCACATTTACTATATTATTTTTTTCTTTATTTTTACTATCCTTTTTTATCTGCAAAATTGTACTTACTGTTCTTGCATATTTTAATTATTATTTAATCTATCTAATATTTATATATTCAATGCACACTCTGAGTACATTTCGCTGCAAGTTGTATTCTGTATACTGTGTACGTGACAAATAAAAAATCTTGAAAATCTTTTAAACAGTAGTATATACATGTTCTCTTCTTGTCTAGTGTTCACACAGAATGCGTGCTGGTGTTTCTGCAGATGCAGTGCACACTGGCTCTGTTGAACTGTAGTCTCTTTGTTCAGTGTCGAGATAATAATGGATCATTGAATCTCTCTTACGAACATGCTGCTGAATGATTAACTATCAAACCACGGCTGAAAGAGAGACTGTGTTTAACAACAGGTTGAACGTTCAAATGTTCATGCATTTCATGCAGAGAGAGAACTTGAACTTGAGGGAAGTGCATTTGTGTCTGTGTGTGTGTGTGTGTGTGTGTGTGTGTGTGACTGCGTGATTAACTTAAACTGAACTTAAACATCACATTTGCCTTCCGCTGAACACCTTTTGTGGTGAACAGTGAATCAGGCTCCATCACCCACCATCAGCAGCACCTGACCTCACTGATGCTTTTGTTGAACATTTCAAAAGCTTACACTCTTCTGAAGGCCTCCTACTAGATGTTGGCACATGGGTTTGATCCCATTCAGACACAAGAACATCAAGCTAACCATTTCTTTATGCATTACACTCTCTCAGAAAAAAGGTACAAAATTGTCACTGAGGCGGTACCCTTTCAAAAGGTACTAATATGTACTGTTAAGGTACTAATATATATACTTTAGATACTAATATGTACTATTTTGGGGTAAACAAGTTAGAAAGATGTACCTTTTAGCTTGTGTTCCTTAGGGTATTGCCCCACTGACAGTTTTGTATCTTTTTTTATAAGTGTGTAGAAAAGGCTCTTTTTTAAAGTGTTTCAACACATTTGCAAGCCCATAATGTCATTGCATAGTGTAGCATTAAGATTTAGGATCTGGATTACTGGAATACTCTAAACCGTTAATTAGAAGGGGTGTTCACATACTTTTGGCCTTGCAGATCCTGCCTGTACTATTTTGAATGACATTTTATGATCACTCAACAAGTTGTGTATTTACTTCTGTGGAAATACATCTTTAGTGATTACGCACATCCTAACCAGGAAAGACATTAAAGATGATTGTTTCTTGTGTCACTTTTTCCACATTTCTTGCACTGATTGTTAGAGAAAATCTGCTCAGTGATTTTACATATGGCGCTATAGCAATGCCAAGGTCATGGGTTTGATTCCAAGGAAAGCAAGAACTGATCAAATGTAAATGTGTACATTGAATGCAATGGATTTTTTACTAAAAAAGAAATTCAAATTCAGTCTGTTCTTCACAAAAAATCCATGCCCTGTTATCCTCTCACATCAAAATCCACCAAAATACTTGTTTAGAACTGTTTTGGACCGTTTTGGCGTGTAAACAGTGATTGATCTGTGCATATTTCTCTCCTTAATCAGACCTTTTAACTGGAGAAAGCAATATTATGGATTATGAACTCGTATTTTAGCTGGAAGCAACGGTTTGAAGTTAAAACCATCTTAATTATGACATTAATTGATGGACTGGAGTGTTGTGGATTACTTGTGGATTATTGTAATGTTTTTATCAGCTGTTTGGACTATCATTCTGACGGCACCCATTCACTGCAGAGGATCCATTGGTGAGCAAATTTCTCCAAATCTGTTCCCATGAAGAAACAAACTCATCTACATCTTGGATGGCCTGAGTACATTTTCAACAAATTTTCATTTTTGGGTGAACTATTCTTGAAAGAATTAGTTTTGGGCTGACTTTAGAAATATTTGCGGTCTTCTAACATACTAAAGTTGAATTCACACCAAAGTGTAAAGTTGTAAATATTGATAAACTAATTATTTGCCTCTCTAAACATTCCCAAGATAATTATTAACATTTTCGCAGTATGCAGAGATGAATTTCAAGTATATTAACTGTGACACTTAACAGTCTTATTATCTCCCTCTATAATTGGCCACAGCAGTGAGTATCTAAACCCATTTAAATGAGAGTGTAACTCTTTACACAAAGTAAACCCTGCTGGTGAAGCTGAGCTGACATTAGTTTCACTGGTACATGAAGCTCCACGCTGACCGCAGCCCACCGCATTATGATGAAGCAGCATTCCAGCGGGTCTCACCCCGGCAACCAGAATCTGCAGCGAGCTGTTAGCTGTTTTTTCAAGGGCTTGTAAAGACCCCCACTTCCTGTTTTGAAGTCCTGTGCCGGATCAGAGAGCTATGGCATCTTTCTGATGAATGTTTCATTGAATCTAACATTTGCTAACGTGATGAAAACATCAAAGTCAAGTTTATTGTGTGTGTCATGTTTAAAAGTGGAAAATATGATAACAGTATAAGAGTGTTTTACGGACTGTCTATGGAAGTTTATTTCTGCCATGGAATAAAAATATAAAAAAGGCGATTGCAACTTTTTATTTTACAATTCTTTCTTTCTTTTCTCACAATTTAGACTTTTTTTTCTCTCAGAACTGCGAATTAATTTCTTGCAACTGTGAGATATAAACGTATAATTGCAAGTTTACCTTTCACAATTTTTTTCCTAGAATTCTGGCTTTACATCACAATTCAGACTTTTTTCTTAGAATTCTGGCTTTACATCTCACAATTATTACTTTTTTTCTTGTAATTCGGACTTTTTTATTAGAATTCTTAGTTTACATTTCACAATTATGACTTTTTTTCTTGGAATTCTGACTTTTTTATTAGAATTCTTCTGTTCTGTGACAGTTTTCTAGCATCCTTCCATCACCCCATCTCCTCAATTCTAAATATTCCTATCTCAACCCTGGGGGGATATTAACAAAATATTAACTTTCCACAGTATTTAGGTTTTTAGAAAGAAAAACATACCAGTTGCTTTTGTTTGTTTTTGTATAAATTTAGGCTTGCTTGAAGTGAGTTCTATATTCTGTCGGAAGTGCATAAACTATATTGAACAAAATTATAAACGCAACACTTGTTTTTGCCCCCATTTTTCATGAGCTGAACTCAAAGATCTAAGACTTTTTCTATGTACACAAATGGCCTATTTCTCTCAAATATTGTTCACAAATCTGTCTAAATCTGTGTTAGTGAGCACTTCTCCTTTGCCGAGATAATCCATCCACCTCACCGGTGTGGCATATCAAGATGCTGATTAGACAGCATGATTATTGCACAGGTGTGCCTTAGGCTCACATTTTAGAGTGGCCTTTTATTGTGGGCAGCTTAAGGCACACCTGTGCAATAATCATGTTGTCTAATCAGCATCTTGATATGCCTCACCTGTGAGGTGGATGGATTATCTTGGCAAAGGAGAAGTGCTCACTAACACAGATTTAGACAGATTTGTGAACAATATTTGAGAGAAATAGGCCTTTTGTGTACATAGAAAAAGTCTTAGATCTTTGAGTTCAGCTCATGAAAAATGGGGGCAAAAACAAAAGTGTTGCGTTTATAATTTTGTTCAGTGTAGAATTCTGAGTTTACATCTCACAATTATGACTTTTTAAATTAGAATTCTGAGTTTACATCTCACTATTATGACTTTTTTTCTTGGAATTCTGACTTTTTTTATTAGAATTCTGAGTTTACATCTCACAATTATGACTTTTTTCTTGGAATTCTGACTTTTTTATTAGAATTCTGAGTTTACATCTCACAATTATAACTTTTTTTCTTGGAATTCTGACTTTTTTAATTAGAATTCTGAGTTTACATTTCACAATTATTACTTTTTCTTGGAATTCTGAGTTTACATCTTGTAATTCTAACTTTTTTAAAATTAGGATTCTGACTTTACATCTCACAAATATGACCTTTTTTTCTTGGAATTCTGTCTTTACATCTTGTAATTCAGATTTTTTTTATTAGAATTCTGAGTTTACATTTCACAATTATGATTGTAATTGTAATTCTAATTTTGACTTTTTTTCCCCAAAAAAGGTAAATGCGACTTTTTATCTCACAATTTGGACTTTTCTTTTATAGTTTATATCTCGCAATTTTAAGTTAAAAAAAAAAAAAAGAGAGAGAAACTCTGAATTGTGAGGTGTAAACTCTTTGAAAAACAATTGAGAGAAAAAGTAGAAATATACTTCCATAATTGTCCCTGTATATTTACAATATATTTTCAATTACTTCTCTGGCAATGACTTCTCTTTATTTAGTAAAAAGCAGTGTGGAAAACAAATTTGGATTATTTTTAACTAGATTTTTACGGCATTTTACTTGAATCTACTAGCAACTATGGCTGATTGGTTGAAATGATGTTCCTCTGTTTTCATTATCATACACAAACATACAAACCACAACCATCTGTTTCAAAACACTATAGGTTATGGTAGGTGACAGAACTCAAATAAAACCGACATATACATACAAGATCATTGTGATCTCTATCTTTTCCAGATGTGTACTAACAGTGCTGAAAATATGTTTATTTTCCACTGGAGTTCAGTGAAGCTATAATTCCTTGTCTTTGCCTACATGGATGACTGCAAAGAGAACGTTACCAGATCCCAAAGTCAACACAGGTCCAAATACCACAGAAGAGCCGAAGAGAACATTTCATTTTCTCTCTATCCACCGCTGGCTTCTTAACAAATGTTTGTATGAGCTACATTACGTGTGTGTGTGTGTGTGTAGTAGTAGTAGCTAATCTCAATATTTTCAGCCATTTGATATTATACATATCACCATATGCAAATTTGACAAATATTTAATGCAAGAAGTAAAGATAATTAAGGCATATTTTCCACTAGGTTTTTTCTCTTTTTTTTGGCTAATAAAACAACAAGAAGAATATTTAATTATTTATATGCACAAATGTAACTCTATATACTCCAATATTTACATACAAATATCTTAATACATTAAAATGTAACATTTTTTTGTGATGTTGCAAACAAAATGTTGCATTTAGAATAAATTCATTGAACAGACAGAGCTAATTGAATAAAAATATTAAAAAGGTAATTGTGATTTTTTTTTCAATCTCATAAATTTACATCTCGCAATTTTTTTTCTGATGTAATTGCAACTTTTTATCTCACAATTTAGATTTGTTTTGCTCACAATTAAAAATGTAGATCTTACAATTCAGACTTTTTTCTTCAGGATTTCAAGTTAACATCTTGAAATTCCAAAGTTTTTTTTTCTCAAAATTGCTAATTTATATCTAACACTTCTGAGTTCAGACAGTTTAAACTCAAACAACATTTGTGCTGCTGAAGTTTAATGCAACACTAATACAACATTGACATACTCACAAGACACTCCTAGTGTAATAATACAACCTTTAGAAAATGTAGACAACAAAACGAGCATGTTAATGTCATCACAAATACATAGTGAATGTTCAGTATAGCTCTAGTTGTGTGTGTGTGTGTGTGCTTGTATGAGAGTTGTAGAGCATCAGACACTCCACTAATCCTGTATAAATTCTCACAATCCCTTTCAGCTGTGTCCTGCCAAGAGCCTCTTCTTCCAGCAGAACTCTGACCCCACATTCCCACACCCAACTACACAACTAAATCTCCCTCTTTCCTCTCATTCCCCCCATTTCCTTGCCCTCTTTCATTCCCACACCCCCTCTTTTAAAGAGCTCTTTCTCTCTCTAAACCTCCTCCTGCACTGCACTTTCTCTTTTGCTTACTTTCGTCTTACTTTCCCACCATTCACTCATTTCCAACCTCTGCTCTTTCCATACCTCTCTTGTATTGTTCATATTGCTCTTTCACCCTGCTGAAAAGACCGGCTTAGGCCAGAATGAATTCCCATGCTGGTCCAGACTGGCTAGTCTGACTGCTGGTATAAACTCTGGTCCACTTTGTAGTTTATTCTGACCAAGAACCACCCATTTAGACAGGAAGAGACTGGCTTACTGACATATAAAATGCCATCCACAATTCATTTTGGGTTTTATGTGCAGGTTTGTTGTCCATTCCTTCACTCAGAAAAATATTTAGGCCTAAATCTAAGATTTATGTGTTTGAATTGCATATAAAAATGTCCATCCGTTTGGATTACAGTTTTAACATAAATTAATAAACTTAAAGTTATTCATATTTGCCAGCCATATATAAATGAAACAGGTAAGATTTCTGCACTCAAAAAATCATGGCAAAATGTATTTGCATCTATTCAATTTTATTTAAATATATTACATATATTATTAAAATTCATATTTTCAAAATGTATTCATTTATTCAAAATGTATGCAATTAATCAAATTGCTTAGAATCGGCATAAATCTATTTGTTGTGAAAGTTACATTTATTTAGTTAAAAACTGTGGACACATGAAATATGGCAAGCTGTATGTATGAGACTGAAAGAAAAAGGATTTATTGACGATAAATACAAATCTGGTTATTTTTTTGTTTTTAAAGAGGTCATGAATTGCCTTTTTATTATTTTGTACTGATCTCTGAGGTCCACTTATAATGTTACCAAGATTTTTACCTAGAAAAACATCATAATTTAGAACGCATAAATACTCAGTACATATCAAACGATCGGTAATAACAGACAAAGCAATAGTGACCACGTAATAAAAACAGTTACTCACACTTGTGTGCTGCAACATTACAGTCGGATCCTATAGTCGCCACAGCATCGTCTTTTAGTTTCCATCTCTCTGAAAATCCGGCGTCTAATTGTGTCTTGTTTGTAAACGAATCCTCAGTAAATTGAAGTGAACAAAGGACCGAGTTCTTACTGACACGGTCTGGATCTTTAATAAAAATAAAGTTCATTCACTGATCACTCTTTCCTAATGTTGCCATCAGAAGGAAGGCAAAGCAAACACTGTGTTTTCCCACAACTTCGGAGCATCTTTATCGTTTGGTTTCTGTGTAGACCTGCGTTTGCCTCTCTCGTTATTTATCCTACATGTGTGAATCGGTGGGCGGGGCTAAACGGGCAGTGATGTAGAAGCAGGCCTTGATCTTCTTCTGTGGAGGCGGGGTTTAGCCACACTATTACATCATAAAGTGGCACATTCCACAACCTGTCGTTTTGACAGATTTGCTTCAATATAAGCTGTTTTTATACTAACGACAACGTTTTGAGTTCTGAAACTTGCAGGATGTTTTTATAGTACAATGACCTCTAGCATGTCAATAGATCAAGGGAATTTAGATTTCTCAGTTCATGACCCCTTTAAAACATTCACTTTAATAATACCACTACTTTATTACATTTACATTTAGTCATTTACAGTGTTGGGAAGGTTACTTTGAAAATGTAATAGGTTACAGATTACAAGTTACCATATTTAAAATGTAATAGTAGTGTAACTTTTTAAATTACTTTATTAAAGTAATGTAACTGATTACTTTTTGATTACTTTTCAAAATTTCTAATGAATGTTTTCAACTGTTAATCATTTTCAAACATTACAGCCTTAACCTTACAGCATGTGCTCAACACTGATTACTGTCAGACTTTCAGAATCCTTCATCACTTGAATTAAGATGATCAAATTTGAACACATCCACCACAAAATCAGACTTTAGTACCGCCTTTTACTTTGAGATTGATCTGAAGTTCAATGCAGATTTAAAATCATAAGAAATTGTTTACTGATACTGTTTTTGAAACCAAATCTTCACATAACTACAGGAAACACTGCATCTAACAATGGTTTGGAAAAAATAGTTAATTAAAAAATAATAAATAAAAGCATATACATCAACTCAAATACGGTTATCTAATAAGCATGTGTCCTATTCTGTGTACTAAACTCCTGAAACATTGGTGTCTCTTTGTATATGATATGA
>NW_015670605.1:1834800-1834964 GCF_001515625.1 Sinocyclocheilus rhinocerous | reverse complement strand
ATAAGCTTAGACTACATCATGACGCGCTTCAATCAACGATTGATATATTTCTACCGGATTATCTCCCAACCCTTAAATGAATACAAACACAAAAAACACAAAAACAATATAAATCCAGTTAATAATCAAACTAACCTAAAATCTGTGTGGACGATTTTATCTGC
>NW_015670605.1:1831955-1834672 GCF_001515625.1 Sinocyclocheilus rhinocerous | reverse complement strand
TTTTAGAATTGCTGACATTTTTACTTATTGGAATGTTGTTCTTTGCGCGACCATTTCCAGATTACTCCAGAACAAAGTGAAGAGAGTTGAATGCAGACATACTGGGCAGCAATCACCTGATAGATACGTGCGCATATCATTCAGAAGTCAAATATAGAATAAATGCATTTGATTGGTAATCCAAATTCAAACTTTACATTTAAATCTCAAATGGTAATGCATGGAATTTACGCGAAAGCTCAACTAAATAACAGCGCTAATAAGTGGGGGGCGTGGTGGCTTTGGCGATCGGCGCTCCAGTCAATCTACTCCACAGCCAATCACGGGCCCCCTCCTTGCTCGGGCCCCGGGGCTTCAGCCCTGCCTAGCCCAATGGTTAAAACGGCCCTGCATGTAACTAGTTACTCCCCAACACTGGTCATTTAGCAAACACTTTTATCCAAAGCGACTTACAAATGAGGACAATGAAACCAATCAAAATCAACAAGAGAGCAATGATATGCAAGTGCTATAACAAGTCTCAGTTAGCTTAGCAAGGGTTTTTTATTAGTAGTTTCATTTATGTATGATGGACAAATATGCATCACATGAAGTAATGCAAGTGGATGGAAATTTTTTATGCAGTTTTTATACGTACATCTTAATCTTACATATTAAATGTATTTGTTTGTTTGTATTTATTTATTTATTTTAGTGTCGATCTTGTGAGTGATTTTTAAATTCCTGTCATTATTTCCCATGTTTTTTTGTTTTTTTTACTTAAACACAAAAGGAGATGGTAGGTGACAGAACTGTTTATGAGGATCATTTTCCATACAATGAATGACAGTTAATCGAAAAGCCACAAAAATCAGAATGAAAGCTCTACAAATAAGTTGTCCCTATATGTATTATATTATAAAAATATAATACATATACACATCAATGCATCCCACTAGTAAGTGATGCAATATACAAGCATCATTTCAGTGGACAAGGGCTTTATCCAGTCCAAAACAAGAACAGACCCAACTTACTGTCTACTAAGGCAAGATCTTTAACCATATGATTATGCATTAGTAGTACAGCAGCATTCAGTTGCACATCAGCTGCAGTAGCAGTGGAAGTAATGGTGTGACACTGAGTAACTCTCTTCAGATATTTGACCTCACACAACAAGAGCTGTCAAAACATTTATGACTCTCATATTGTCCTGATCTGTGTTTGTTTATAGTGCGTGTATATTAATTGTTTGTGGTTGAGTGTGTTTTGTTTTCCTGGGTGTGAAAGCAGCAACACGCTGGCCTTAGACAGCTTCACTTCTGTAAATATAACCCTCTCTCACTTTCTCTCTCTCTCACACACACACACACACACAGTTGCTTTTCTGTCAAGGTGGGGACTTTCCTTCAACTATTGTTAGTTGCTATATATATATATATATATATATATATATATCTAGCTATAATAATGTTTCCACAAAATTATTAGGCAGCACAACTATTTTCAACACTGATAATAACAAGAAATGTCTATTGAGCAGTAAATTCTGAAGGATCATGTGACGCTGAAGACTGGACTAATGATGATGAAAATTCAGCTTTGCATCACAGGAATAAATTGCATTTTAAAATATATTGAAATAGTAAACAGTTCTTTGAAATTGTAATAAGATTTCACAATATTACTGTTTTTGCTGTATTTTTGATCAAATAAATGCAGCCTTGGTGACGATTAGAGACTTAAACTTAACATTAAATAACATAACCGACTCAAATCTTTTGAACGGTAGTGTACTTTTTACCAAAACATTTTAATATAGAAAAAAAAAAAACTATTTTATGCAATGTTAGCATATCCAGCACCACTACTTGCATTCATTTATAGGGATGAATTAAAATGATGCCATAATGTGATATAACAGAAATACTGGTGCCATATCTCATTAAACTATGATTTAACGAGATGTTTTACAGCTTTGGGTAGTAATAAAGTATCAATCAAAGAAGCATAAATACCTTAAGTAAACCACAAGAGGAAGTTTTATTTTACATCACAAGGTCTAGTGGAAGTCTGAGCACTATTTAAAGGTCAAAACAAAGGTCTTCAGGAAGTTCACAAAAAAAGTTTTCTCATTTCCTCTTGGCTCTGTTTCACCAGCTGGAAGATGAAAGCACAAGTGCTGATGGTTGCGTTACGGTTCAGGGTTTGGACTGGTAAGGCAAAGTTTTTCTTGATTCTCCAGAGATTATAACACACATTGAGTAGGACTGAACGTGTCCTACTGACGGAATAGTTCACCCATAAAATAACAAAAATGTTGTTCCAAACCTTTATGACCTTCTTCCATGGGACACAGAAGATGCAACTGCATTTAAAGTGATTATGAAGAAGAATGTTTATTTGCGATTGCATTCAAAAAATGGTGCATGTTTGTTGTCATTGGTTTTGTAGCTGAACTCGACACGTTTCTATACGCATGACGGCAAATTGAGATTTTCCATCAACAATAACCCATCAAATATCAGTATTTTCCTCACACAAAGCTACAGTAAGGCTTCTGCCACAACCTAGATTTCTTATTTCTAACAAAGCATACAAGTTTTAAATCACACGGGGACAGCATTTTCATGTTGGATTAAAAAAATATCTCAATAAGAACTGCAAACGTTTAATTTCTCTATTATCTTTTAAAGACAAAGATACAGTGGGCACGACTGTACCCCTTAATCACAGCA
>NW_015670605.1:1809525-1831526 GCF_001515625.1 Sinocyclocheilus rhinocerous | reverse complement strand
GGGTCGCATCTTGAAATGTCATATTCTTAGATCTAAGGGGAACGTAAGCCACTGCCACAAAACCCCCTTGAGAACTCGATTCATTCATCTTCAAATGATTCATTTCAAAATATTCAAACCATGTTTCCCCCACACATGCAGACTGTTCCACGTGTGAATCACCCAGTGAAAATATGCCAGCACTTCACCCGTGACCCCAACTGGCAGACTTTAAAATGCAAACATCACCATAAACATATTTACAGGGCACTTTAAATCTGACTGCAGCACATTCTCAGCAGTCCATCTGTCTGAGTGTCTGATTCACACAGATAACAAAACACAGCTTATTCACAGCTAAACACAGTTAGGTGACGTGTTTTCCTGACAGTGAAATGACTCTAGGGGAAGTGAATCACACTGCATGTTGTGTTAATCTGACACTAAACATTTCATTTTATCTGTCCCTGTAGGAAAGAAAATTCACAAATAGAATCCGACTTACAGAAGCGAACTCAGTAATAAAAAATAAAAAAAAGACTAATTGTATTGATATTGATTGTAAAAAAGCTAATGGTAAAAACCTGTTAATTGGTTAACGGTAAGTTCACTTACTATATGCAGTATAAAACTGTATTAGATCTAATGTAATTTTACATTAAAATAATGGTAAGTTTACAGTTTTTGGAAGTGAAAAAGTATAAATCATTTTTTAAATTTATTTACAGTGAAAATCCATAAACTGTGTGCCACTTCACATTTGACGGTTTTTCATCAAAATAACTGTTTGTGCGTATGGTAAAGTGCACATTGCATATATAAAATTTTACGTCAGCCTTTGGAAAAGTTACTTGTGATGAACTTTGATTCATTGTGACTTTCTCTTTACAGCCTGTGTTTTTAAGGTGGTTGGCAGTACGGTAAAAAGGTCTCGAAAATGTTAATATGAACTTGAGATTTTAAAATGAACTTTCCACCAAACTATCAACCTACGTAATCCACATTAATTTATAGTGTGTTGTTGTGATCCACAGCGCAAGTACACTTTACATTCGCAGTGTTGCCACAAGGGACGCTATAGCAGGTATTAAGGCCTTTTCACACCAAGAATGATAACTATAACAATAACTATATTAGCGTCCAGAGCAATAGATGATAAATATCTATTATAATGTTTTTAGCACTCATTAGCTGGGGGAAAACAATATTGTTTCTCTGTTTCCTTATAACTGTGGCGTGAACTTCCTAACCCTTCCTAATGATTTGAATCATACGAAAATGTTTTTTTTTTTTTTTAAGTGAGCATGAAACATCCCAAACCCCACCCGTAAACATAACCGAGCATAAGCAGATTGTACGAAAACACGCTCGTAGAACAGTTAAGAATTGCAATGAGATTGTGTTGGAACCTCCCTGTTCTTAGTGGGGCAGTTGTGGCCTAATGGTTAGAGAGTCGGATTTGTAACCCGAAGGTTACGGGTTTGAGTCTCAGTACCTGCAGGAATTGTAGGTGGGGGGAGTTAATGAACAGTGCTCTCTTCCACCTTCAATGCCCATGACTGAGCAAGGCACCGAACCCCCAACTGCTCCCTCGGGGCCACAGCAAAAATGGCAGCCCACTGCTCTGGGTGTGTGTTAATGGTGTGTGTGTGTGTGTGTGTGTGCACTTGGATGGGTGAAAGGCAGAGCACAAACTCTGAGTATGGGCCACCATACTTGGCTACACGCTGTGTCACTTATAGAATCAGAACACATTTTTAAGTTCATTTCTTTATCATTATCTTCATAGTTATTGTTCTTGGTGTGAAACAGTCCTTTTACCGCCTGCTTACATGGTCTTCAACAGCTTTTCCTTTTAGCTCAACTCGTAGCAAGAATTTGAAAATAATCTAGAGAAGAGAAACTAAGTAAGTTAGTTAAGGACAGTATGGTTACTGCAACTTCCCACATTAATAACATCTGGTTTAATAGCACAGACAAAGGGAAACTCGATCACCCCCTCGAATACTGAGATTTGTTACCGTCAGACCAGTGCAAGAGCGCTTGTTAGCCATGTTCAAACAGACTAGGCGATGACAGTGCATATGTTTCATGAACATCGCAAAAACATCTGCCGCATACCGTTCTAACATTCAACAGGGAATGTATTGTAGATGAACAAATGATCTTCCAGATGAAAAAGCGCACTTGGGATGGATACAAGCGTATGTTTTCTAGACTCCTCCAGTGGCATTATGCCAACTCCAACCTTAACGGACCACTGAATCAGCATCTCTGTATGGAAAACCCAAAGGAAGAAAGAAAAACAATTTCCTGTTTCATCCGTCAATCAAACGCTTTACTGTGCCTAGACTCCACCGACGCAGGAATTAACGCTGTGAGCCCAGAGCTGCTAAACACCAGACCTTAGCCAAGCTCTTTAAGAGCGGGTCGACTTCCCCTGGGATGGAGCCAGATGGGAACATATGGTTAAACACACACACGCACACACACACAGCTGTAATCATATAGCTCCAAAGCATCCAGCATGACTGAGAGGCGTATTAGAAACAGCTGGAGACGCCTGGACCATGAGAAAGATTGAGAAGGAGAAAAACTGAGAAGGTACAGAAGAATGTTCTCACGCTGGGTGGTAGAGAGACTGGGTTTCAGGTGAAGAATGTGTGTGGTTTATGTTCGCTTCTGCCACATATACTACACACACAATCATCTCAGAGATTATTCACACATACAGTCATTTGCAATAAAAAGAGCCCGGTCTCATGAAAATGCATATAAATAGTACGCCAAATAAAAACGAAAACTCATGGTATTGATACGCAAAAATGGACTTTGGCATGCATAAGATACGCATGTGTTTGGCGTGCATATAATACGCAGTTTTCGCGTGCATATGATACGAAATTTGTTGGCGTGCATATGATACGCATCTACCCCACAACCCTAAACCTACCCATCCACAGTACTTTTCTGAACACGCTCCATGTCCTGCTATTACAGCTGTAATCACCTATTATCAAATTGAACAACTGCAAATAGCAATAACTTAATTCATGTGATGTATGTACTTTCTAGGCATCTTTGGTTTCCTCTTTTTGTGTAATTTTAATGGTAAATTGTGCCTTTTTATCGTTTGAGTCACTTATCAAAAGTTGCTAAAAGCTGCCAAATAAATGTTAAAAAATAGCTAAATTTGTTGCTAGGTGCTTTTGGAAGAAAAAGTTGCTAGGGTAGTCTGAAAAGTTGCTAAATTTAGCAACATAATTGCTAAGTTGGCAACACTGATTGGAGTAAATGGGAATAAAAACTCAACAAGCACCAAATGTGAGTCAAAAATTACATTCGGTGGTTAAAAGTAAATGAAGATAATTTCCAGTTGATTTGTAAATATGTAAGGAACTGCAACATAATACATTTAAATATAAAAAATATAAATATAAAATATATATAAAATTAAATAAAAATTTATTTCCAAACTAAAATATAATAATAATAATAATAATAAATGAATAAAAGAATAAATACAAAATAAATAAATCAACTGACCCCAAAAGTTTGCACATTAGTGTTTTTCCCCCATTTCATTTCATTTATTTTCTTTCTCTATTTTAAAGAAATTAATACTTTTATTCAACAAAGATAAATTAAATTTAACAAAAGTCACAGTTTGCTGCATTATCACAAAACTTCTGCTGATGCAGCTTTGCGATCACAGGAATAAATTACATTTTAAAATATATTCAAATTGAAAACTTTAATTTTAAATTCTAATAATATTTTGCAATATTACAGTTTTTACTGTATATAAGCTGTATTTTGAATGTACTGTATTTGAGCAAATAATAATAAAAAAGGCTTATTTTACAAACATTAAAAAAATCTTACTGACCCCAAACTTGTGAACAGTATAATGCAGGCAAAACTAGTTCATGTTAATGTGATTTATCATTCATAAAACATTATATTAATTAAATAATAGCAGGTTACAGCCACATTTGCATAACCCATAATTATCATTTGTGTTAATGGTTAATCTTATCATTTGTTATCATATGTGTTGGTGAACAGTGATTGTGAATGCAGGAATAGGACATGATGTCTTTGGTTGTATTGATCTTCAGTGGGAGACAGGAAAGGAAATCATCAGAGAGAAAACTCACGCCTGTCAGAAAGCTTTTTGAATGCAAATGTGAGTAGAAAGTTTTTGGC
The DNA here is from genome assembly GCF_001515625.1 of Sinocyclocheilus rhinocerous. Lineage (NCBI taxonomy): Eukaryota > Metazoa > Chordata > Actinopteri > Cypriniformes > Cyprinidae > Sinocyclocheilus > Sinocyclocheilus rhinocerous. The sequence continues at coordinate 1,827,338 of NW_015670605.1, read as the reverse complement.
AGTGAAGTTTTCTTGCAAGTAAAAGCTAATGTTTATGTATTTGCTCAGCGTGAAGTCTCTACAGTGGATTACAAACTGTTTCTGAAGAATGAGAGACTGTTTAGAGCCATGGGATTGTCAGGAGAGTGTTCAAACCATTTTATGACACACTCAGACTCTATCTCAAACACACTATAGATTGTGTTTAACTGGGATCCTGTCCTTGTTTAAACTGGGAATGAAATCTAGTGACCTTTAACTGGACCGTCCATGTCCAACGGTGCAGAAGAAATCCGCTCAATAAAATCTGTGCGGTCTGTCACTTTAGGGGTGTGTCTGTAAAATGTACAACAGCATTTTGTCAGTATGCTCTATTACTGCTTTCAATACAGTCATTAAAGCCATCATATAACAAGTTTGGGGTCGATAAGATTTTTAATGGTTTTGAAAGATGACTTCTGCTCACCAACACTGCATTTATTTTAGGGATGCACCAATACCGATACTGGTATCGGGCCCGATACTGGTCTCCTGTACTCGTACTCGTTAAAATGCCCCGATACCAAACGCCGATACCACACAGCATGTGATGAGCGCCGTATTCAAACAAAGAAACACCGGCAAGTACCAAAAATAGAAGTATCGGTATCGGGCGAGTACTGGAAAAAGTGGTATCGGTGCATCCCTAATTTATTTGATCAAAAATACAGTGAAAAATATTGTGAAATATTACTACAATTCAAAACAACTGTTTTCTATTTGAATATATTTTTAAATGTAATTTATTCCTGTGATCAAAGCTGAATTTTCAGCATCATTACTCCAATCTTCAGTGTCACGTGATCCTTCAGAAATCATTCTAATATGCTGATTAACTGCTCAAGAAACATTTATTATTATTATCGATGTTAAAAACAGTTATGTTGAAATAGAAATCTCTCTTTAAATGAGAAATAAATGTCTTTACAGTCAGTTTTGATCAAATTAATGCACCTTTGCTGAATAAAAGTATACTTTTTGTTTTTTAACTGACCTCAAACTTTTGAACATTATATATAACACAATATTCTTAACATAGCCACAATGAAAGCCTCAAACTGCACTTGACATCTCAATGAAATATTTTAATATGTAACAACATGATTTAAACATTCACAACCCTGGCTAGCCTTCACTTTATACGCATAAAAATTTTCAAGCCTGATACATAGCTCACAGAGAATTAATTAGAAAAGCCCACTCAGCTCTGTGCCTGTGCACAGCATATGGTAAGAGTTAATCTAACATCACTGAATCATTCAGACACACACACTGTTAAAGATTTTATGCTGATATAGCAGCATCATGATTGAATTATTCCGTAATTGTGTCATTAATCTCACTGAAAGCTTGTAATGATACACACACATATATACAGTGGGTACGGAAAGTATTCAGACCCCCTTAAATTTTTCACTCTTTGTTATATTGCAGCCATTTGCTAAAATCATTTAAGTTAATTTTTTTTTCCTCATTAATGTACACACAGCACCCCATATTGACAGAAAAACACAGAATTGTTGAAATTTTTGCAGATTTATTAAAAAAGAAAAACAGAAATATCACATGGTCCTAAGTATTCACACCCTTGGCTGTGACACTCATATATTTAACTCAGGTGCTGTCCATTTCTTCTGATCATCCCTGAGATGGTTCTACACCTTCATTTGAGTCCAACTGTGTTTGATTATACTGATTGGACTTGATTAGGAAAGCCACACACCTGTCTATATAAGACCTTACAGCTCACAGTGCATGTCAGAGCAAATGAGAATCATGAGGTCAAAGGAACCGCCTGAAGAGCTCAGAGACAGAATTGTGGCAAGACACAGATCTGGCCAAGGTTACAAAAAAATTTCTGCTGCACTTAAGGTTCCTAAGAGCACAGTAGCCTCCATAATCCTTAAATGGAAGAAGTTTGGGACGACCAGAACCCTTCCTAGAGCTGGCCATCCGGCCAAACTGAGCTATCGGGGGAGAAGAGCCTTGGTGAGAGAGGTAAAGAAGAACCCAAAGATCACTGTCGCTGAGCTCCAGAGATGCAGTCGGGAGATGGGAGAAAGTTGTAGAAAGTCAACCATCACTGCAGCCCTCCACCAGTCGGGGCTTTATGGCAGAGTGGCCCAACGGAAGCCTCTCCTCAGTGCAAGACACATGAAAGCCCACATGGAGTTTGCTAAAAAACACCTGAAGGACTCCAAGATGGTGAGAAATAAGATTCTCTGGTCTGATGAGACCAAGATAGAACTTTTTGGCCTTAATTCTAAGCGGTATGTGTGGAGAAAACCAGGCACTGCTCATCACCTGTCCAATACAGTCCCAACAGTGAAGCATGGTGGTGGCAGCATCATGCTGTGGGGGTGTTTTTCAGCTGCAGGGACAGGACGACTGGTTGCAATCGAGGGAAAGAATCTCTCTCATAAGAAAGAAAGAAAAATGCAACTTTAGCAATGGAAAAATGCAGTGGTCTGGGCATTATTTCCACTCTAAGGGTCAAAGGTCAAAGGTCAATCTTATAGTCTTTTGGGGTTTACTAGAGAACCAGTGTATCTGCAGAGCTATTCAAATCAAATTTAAGAGATTTTAAGACCTGCACAAATAAAATGAATACTGTATATTTTTTAAACATCCAGAAGTATATTCAAACTTATGGATCCATTCTTCTAACAATCAAGATATTTAAGGCTTTTTATGACCTTTTTGTGACATTTGATCAAACTGAGTTTAAGACTTTTTAGGGACCCACGGGATGACTGGAGAACGGTTAACAACAGAGTTAGAGATTCACTGCATTTTGACACACAAAAGAAGAACAGATCAGATCCAGCACAGTCTACAGCAAGAGAGCGAGAGAGAGAGAGAGAGAGAGAGAGAGGAGAGCCATTAGGAAAACAGGAAATAGCTGCTCCAGTGAAAGGGGGATGTGTGAATGACAGAAGGAAGGAGTGAATGTGCACGTTCAACAGATGTTCTTTTCAGAGCGTGTTCTTCTTCAGTCCAGAGGTACAGTATGTTTGATGCTCCAGCTGAGATTTCAGCAACCTCAGCAGATTCTAACGCTAGCACATGTGTAGACGCACCAGACCTATCTATCTATCTATCTATCTATCTATCTACAGTGTTGGGCAGTAACGCATTACTTAGTAACGCGTTACTTTAATTTGATTACTTTTTTAGTAACGGAGTAATTTAACGCGTTATAATTTTCTAAATAGTAATTAGAGTATAGTTACAAGCCGAGGTCTCTATACGTTACTGCCGCGTTATATTGCTGACAGAATGCAGTGTTTTATAATCTAGAGATTGTAAAAAGGATGTAGCACACGCACTCTCGCTCCCGCGAGACCCGACGCAACAGCGTGTGGCGCGGGACAAGATTTGATAGGCGAGTGCAAAGACTCGTGTGTGCGGGAGAATAAAATGATTCACGGGACTCCCGCAAAATAGAAATATCTAAACATAAAATATCTAAAACAAATAAATTGTTATTCATCTATTGCACAAAAGCAACATGAACTAATATAAAATATAAACGATTAACAGGTGCAAGCGTATGCAGAGTTTCTAATTAGGCTATAACACGTGTTTGCAGCGTTGAGCAACGCAGTGCTGAAATTTGCGTGCTCACGAATCCTCTCATTATAACACACAAATTGTAGACATTATGAAAGATTCATAATGCATATATTTATTGTGTTATAACAGAGATTTATGAGATTGCGATGAACTGAGATGTCTTTTAGAGATTATAAAGGGCATGCCAAACCATGCACGCAGCAGCCACTTGGTTTAGTTAAAAATAACAGTGTTCTGTTAATGTTGATGCTTTAATAACAAATATTTATCGGGAGCGTGTATGCTGGGATTTCATAAATTTCATGGAGAAAAAAGAAACGTAACTAGTCATGTAACTAATTAATTACTTTTGAAATAAAGTAATCAGAACAGTAACGTGATTACTTTTAAAAGGAGTAATCAGTAATTTGATTACATTTTCAGAGTAACTTGCCCAACACTGACTATCTATCGTTTAATTGTTGACATGTTGATATTAAACATGAACAGATTGAATTCTGATGTATGTGTGGGTGGGTGTGAGTTGAAATGTGTTCCAGCAATCTTTGTGTGCGTTAAGGATCCATCTTTGACTGTTTTCCAATAAAAAGAGGGTGTAAGGCACATGTAATCCATCGCTGTCCGGTGTGTTTATGTGAGTGTGTCCCACTGCAAGGGCGTAGACAGACTCACAAACCTGCTTCTGATTAACCCACCACCCCAAAACAGGCTCCAAGCAGGGTGTAAGAAGGACGTTTGGGAGCGGGAGCGGCCACATTTGGAATGAGTTATGAAAGCGAGAGAGGAGAGAGGAATAAGATTGGAATGGACACTCCGATCCAACAAGTTCTCAGAGGAAATCCAAAGACCTCCGCAGCCAAGAAACCACACTAAATTATAGCAAACTCATACTGACGTGGATATATAATCAGATTAAATGCTATTAAACATGAACAGATTGAATTCTGATGTATGTGTGGGTGGGTGTGCGTTGAAATGTGTTCCAGCAATCTTTGCGTGTGTGTGTGTGTGTGTGTGTGTTAAGGATTCATCTTTGACTGTTTTCCAATGAAAAGAGGGTGTACAGCATATGTAATCCATCTAAAACCTCTCCATCGCTGTCCAGTGTGTTTATGTGAGTGTGACCCACTGTAAGGGTGTAGACCGACTCACAAACCTGCTTCTGATTAACCCACCACCCCAAAACAGGCTCCAAGCAGGGTGTAAGAAGGACGTTTGGGAGCGGGAGCGGCCACATTTGGAATGAGTTATGAAAGCGAGAGAGGAGAGAGGAATAAGATTGGAATGGACACTCCGATCCAACAAGTTCTCAGAGGAAATCCAAAGACCTCCGCAGCCAAGAAACCACACTAAATTATAGCAAACTCATACTGACGTGGATATATAATCAGATTAAATGCTTGGAGAAATACGATTGACGATTTAGAAACAGTTTATGGCATGCAATACAGCATGCATTTACACTTTATTAAGCAAACGAGAACAGGTTTTCTTTACATGTGACCCGTGGAAGATCTTTGTCCCTTTTAGCCATTCCAAACACAACCTGGATTTGAGCCGGACCAAAAGCTTTTCCATCTGTGGGAGGGTTTTGTTTCTGACAGAGTTTGCTGAAATTGGTTGGATTCAGCTTTACTCTGGACCGGAATGACGTGACTTCATTCGAAAAAATCTGAAACCGAGAAATATAATTTTACTCAAGAGAGCACTCCGGAAGATTGCAACAACATCCACAGGCTTACATTAAAAAACATTAGTCCATAAAAAAGACTGCTCCTCTCTAGTGTCTAGATCGCTGAAGTGATGATATTTTAAGTGTTTCATTAACCAAACCTTTCAACCAAACCAACGTATCAGCACTTGAGGCTTCATCACAAGGCTAACATTAACTGCTAAAAAAGATAAAAGCGCAGCTAAATTCAAGCTTACATTTTTACTGAAGTGAAAAAGAGAAGAGTGAAATTAACTAACCTTTAGGGTAAAAAAAGAAAATTAAAGAAAATTCAAACAAGTCACAAGTAATATGCAAATTATGATGTGGTTAAATATTGTGATAGCTTCTAAATTTAGAACACATATGCAAAAGCAGGCCAGTTTCCTTGCATCATTCTAACGGTAGGCAGACCGAAAGAATAACGAAACTAGATTTGCATTTCTAGAAGGAAATAGCAGTGCTTGCAAAGCATAGTGTTAGGTAAGCTGACTTTGGTTCTGATAAAATGAAAAGTAAAAGTTGCATTAACAGCTGTTATCATGATGCTTGTGTACATCTTGTTTTCTGTCCTCTGTGTATGTCAATCAATATATAATGTGACACCATATTTGCAGTGTAAAGACAGCTATAGAATGTTAAATAGATGTGCTGTTATGTAAATACATTTAAGACATACATTATCATATGTCTTATTAATCAGCATCAAACAAACAATATAATTATTTTTCCCAGTGATCAAAGATTAAACGAAAAGTTTGAAAAATGATTGCACAACCACCAATTGTGGCGATATGCACTAAATAGCCATTGAACAAAAGAAGAAGAAAGAAGCAGTATGGCGCACTTTTTCTTAGCATCGGTTTCCATAGTGACTTGTCGATTCGTCGCTCTGTTGAGAATGTCTTGTGTGTTAACTGTAAACATACTCTGGGTTGACTGAACTTACTCCCGGACGTGTTTTTGGAACCAGCATACCTCAAGTAAGCAAGGTTTGAGTTCAGGGTATATGTGATGGTAAGTTAACTTTGTTTTCTGGAATACACCCCATATCGTCCTGTAGTACCTGTAATAGTAGAATAGATGTGAATCTAATATACTAAATTGAATTGTCATGTCATGTGAAGATTAAGTAGCCTAAATACAAGTTAAAACCCAAGTCAATATGAAGAGAACATCTACGCTGGTCCATTTTTCACCACTGAAAATGAACCTTATATTGCATATCAAAGCTAAAACAATATGAGAGATTTTCAAGACCTTCTGTTTTGAGCCACAAACTCCAAACATGTTCTGATCTGTATATGCTGGCAACAGAATAATAATTCAAGACATCAAAAGAATTGCGTGCTGAAATTTGCAATGGAAGTCTAAGAGTAGTGTTGTCACGGTACCAAAATTTCAGTATTCGGTACCAATACCAGTGAAAATCCACGGTTCTCGGTACCATTTTCGGTACCAAAGCAAAACACAAAAACATGCTAATTGAACAACATTTTTATTAATAACGTTAAACAAAAATTAAATGTACAAAACCAATGCCATTCTTTATACTTATTTAAAATTGTTTCAAGTTTTTCCACAAGTAATAAAAGTATGAAAAAAGTAAACAAGTTTCACCCAAAAGTTTAGTCACCGTTCTGCTGCCACTGAAAAACATCTGTAAACTGTTGTCTGTTTTAGGGTTTGCTGGTATGTTTCAAGATCTTCCTCAGTCTGCAGCTGTAAAAGCAAAATATAATATACTTAAGTAAAGCAATGGGCTGAGTCTGACCAAATGCAACATAAGATCATTGACACCAGCTAAAATATAACTTTTCAGGAAGCGTTTCGAGGGGGTCCCCCGTTAAAAATCACATTCCGAGGATAAAATACGCATGTTTTGGCGGGGTTCCCCTGGTAAAATTCGCATTCCAGGGGCTAAATATCACGTTAGTGGGGTCGTTTTTCAACCCGCGGACATGAAAAACAACCCGTGGAGCGGCAACAGTGTTAAAGCAGCCCAATTCCGCGGGAAAACTGTGGACTTGGCAACACTGGAAGAGGCTAGCTTTCGGATAGCGCATCAAGAACCGGGTTGACCGGGTACTGGGTACCACCGGTACTTAAGAAAACCTGGTACCGTAACGTTTTCATTTTTTTAGTACCGACTTGGTACCGAAATACCGGGTCTTTTGACAACACTATCTAAGAGGATATTTGATCTTCAGCTACATGTCCAATCAGTTAGAAAATATATTGCACACCAAGTCAGAATAAGCTGAAGGTCATGCAGAGGTTGGTGGATGTTGCTTGAAAGCTCTAGGAGGAGTTACAGTAGAGACATTTGGTTTCGGGTTAGGAAGTCGGAACAAAACAAAAAAAAACACATTTGTACAATAACAGTAATGATTTATGATAAATTGCTTATGCTTTCCTCATTTGCAAGTCACTTTGGAAAAAAAAAAACATCTGCTAAATGAATAAATGTAAACATTAAAAAGGAAATTTCAATGTCTGTTTGCATAATATTTGTGATCATTGATTTGTTTTAAACGCTGTTGCAATGTAGCACTAATATATACAGTACGAATGGACAAAGAGAAGGAGGGAGAGTTGGGGCGTATGAGTATGAAAGTTAGTCTCAGTGTCTCCAGCATTTGATAAATGGCCCCCAAGACTCGCTGTGTGCAGATGGGTCACAGATGCCTGTGTGTGCGTATGTTTCGCAGCTGGCCGACCCATCCGAACGGCGATGAGGCCAAGCCATGATGAAAAGTTGGACTAGTTCAGAGATCACGATTTCAGCTTCCTGGTATGTGAGCGAGTGCTGTTTCTGTGCGTATGTGTATGTTTGTGTGCTGCACTCCTGAATCCAGTCGCCAGTGACTTTCAGTATTTCTGTCATCATAAGAAACCCAAGGATAGTGCTGCAGGATATTCCTACTACTTCATCTCTTCGAATTTCAACCATAAGGATCTTTCTGGTTCCTGATGCTCAGGAAATGACATATAAAGAACTGCAACTGCTGGCTATGCCATGTGCAAATATCAGAGAGATTAATATGTGGTTCATTACACTGCACATCTGCATTTTGCAAAATCAGGGTTTTAGGTTTCCGAACGTGTTTCCAAGTTGGAAGTGGCGTTTTACTATACTGTTCCAACTAGGAAGTTGGACATTCCAACTTTCCGAGTTGAATGGAATGTGCATACGAGTTCCATGTTGGGGGAAAAAAAAATTATTAAACTACCCTAAAGTGGTTTGCTGGTCTTAGCTAACCACCAGGCTGGGTTTTCACTTGTCAGGCTGGTTTAGTTTGATGGTTTTAGAGAAATGAATTTCCACCAGCGGGCCGGGACTCACTAGGGGGCTTCAGCGCACTTCCAAGGAGGCTGCAAGATGACTTAAAATGATTTACAATAAAACAAAACAAGCTTTAAAATAAGCTAAAATAGCAAAAAGAAAGAATATGGCAAGCTGACATCATGTTTCTCAATTTAATTCTAATTTAATTGGGAAACCTGGATATGTAAGGGAATTTTTATTCCCTTACATCCTGGAAAAGTCATGGAAATTAAAATCTTAAAAGGTCATGGAAATTAGTAAAATCTTAAAAACGATGTCAAGGCCTAAAATAGTTTATTCGGTAGAAATTACTGAGAAATTCTGAGTAAAAAAAAACACACACAAAAAAAAAAAAAACAATCACATTCAATTAGAAAAGTAATTTCAATAAAAAGTGTAAAGGCTGAGGAACTTTTAGTTAATGAAACCTCTGGAATTTTATTAATGTAATAATAATAATAACAACAACAACAACACTACCACCAATAATAACAATAATAATACAATATATTATTATTATTATTATTATTGTTGTTAATAATTAATATTATTATTATTAGCAATAATGAATTATGTTATTAATAAGTAATAACAACAACAACAACAATATTATTATTATTATTAAATAATTGTTAAAATATTTTCCAAATAAAAAAGGTTGAAAACAAACAGTTTCATCAGCAGAACCAGGCACCAAGTACCAGAAATATCTTGGTGGGCTTTTAAACATCTTTTTGTCTTTGAAGTCAAAAAGGTTGAGAACTAGTTTTAGAGGAGTTTTTGGCTAGGTTATGGCTTACTGACCAGCTAAACCAGCTTAAACCAGCAAAACACTTTAGGTTAGTTTAAACTGGGTCAACATACACGTGTTGGCAGTGGCCCAAGTTTCATAAATGTCCATTGTGACTTAAGAGGGCAAAAGTGTATATGAAAGATTTCACGGCTGTCTTCCAGAAAGAATATAGAGTAATGGATCTGATTACTGTCACAGGGTCCACAGCCATCACACACACTTGCTGTTAAAGCCTGTCCACACCCTGTCACACGGCCCTTCTGGCCCACAGCCTGGCTGCGATTTCCTTTGTGTGCATGTGTGAGTGAGTGTGTGTGTGTTTGGCTATACTCTTGTGGATGTTATTTCATTTAAATACCCAGTCTCAGACAGAAGGGCCAACAGGGGTTGACATGAGGGGCCCAGGGTGACAGCATGTATGTTTGCATTTGTGGGTGTTACGACTGGACCGTATGACATTATATACTGTGCAGAGGCAGAAATCTATCAGCCCAGACAGATTTTGCTATATAATTTATAGATATATTTGCATGGCTATCGTAGGTAAGACTGCACATTATTTATCTTTTTCTTTTTTCTTTTTCTTTTCTTTTCTTAAAATACCTATCCCAAATATTGTTGTTTTTGTTTTGACATTTTTTGACATTTTTATTCGTTTTTGTTTTTAAAATATGTCCATACAGTTTAATTATTTTTTTATTTCTGTTTTAGTTATTCTAAGTTAAGTAAAATGAGAAATGCTGCCTTGGCAACTAGCTGAAATAAAATAAGTTTAAGGTTTTTTATATATTTTTTTTTTATTTCAGTTGAAGTCTATTTTATTTCAAGTAACAAAAGTTTTTTATGGTTTTAGTTTTAGCTAACTACAATAACCCTGATCAAAACCATTTAAAGATTGACTGTAAAAACGTTTCAGTGTTCAGGAAAACAGTCGGAAAACAATCATTATTTACGTGATTCTGTTTCTGACACTAATAGCGCGGAAATTATACTCTTCATCTTTACGTACCTGCTGTTTTGTTCAAACAAGATTCATTTGCAAGAGATTCAAAAGCAGAAAAATCACAGTAGCAGACAAAATGTTGGCCATATTATGGAAAAAATTGATTAAATATGCTCTTTTGAAATAGTCTGATATACTAAAAGGATGCGTATGGCCCCTTTAAAGGACAATGGGGGAGATGAAGAGAGGGAGAGCGAGAGAGAATAATAAGTTAATGGTGCGTGTCCTGAAAAACTCAATAACATTTACGAACTATTGGATATAGCATCCATTCATCTTCCCAACATAAAATATATATCGACCACTATAAGGTATGATTATGAGTGATGTATAGTCCTGCTCAAGCCATAATGGCTGCATTACCCTGCAGCCCAAGGGCGACACGCTCAGCTCTGAAATACTACCACTCTAAAGTGACGCTCAAATACAGACAGATATATTTCACTTCACACACGTCATTCACCCTGCAGGCGCTGTAAATTACAGACAGTGAGTGTGTGAGAGAGAGAAATCTCATTTATAGCTAATCAATGAATTAACTATCTCTTACCAAACATTAGTTCCATTATGTAATGGAGCAAAATTTCATAAATTGATTGAGTGTCATTAGTCTAAATACTACACTGTAAAAAATTACTGTGAATTTAATGGTAAAAGACTGTAAAAATGCTACAGTAAAAACCTGTTAAATGGTTAATGGTAAATTCCCCTACTATATACGGTGAAAAACTGTATTGGACATTACATGTAATTTTACGGTAGTACACCGTTTTTGGAAGTGGAAAAAGACCGTATAATTTACAGTGAATAACCGTAAATTTACATTCCCAGAATTCCCTGCGTTACATTTAAAATTTTATGTTTTTTTGTTGAAATAACTGTTTCTTCTTAGATGTAAAATTCCGGCAACCACAGCTGCCGTTTTTTTACCGTAAATTTTACAGATTTTTTTTACAGCGTAGAAAATCAAATGAATTTAACAAACTCATAACTACCTCATACTAGAAATGTAATATTATATGAGATATATTGCCCTATACCAAGAGTTTATATCAAGAGATGGTTTTTCACATACGTACATTATCTGGGCAGGTGAAGATATAGTTTATAACATATTTAAAATCCCTATAATAAAATGTGTATATGTACATACGTTAAGAATATCTAAATTATGATTTTTTTAATATGGTATTATATGTAACAATCCTATATGTCAACAATATACATTTTATTAATATATATGCAAATTTAATAAAACAACATATATACAAAAAATATATATGTTTATGCATGTTTTTCCAAATAATTTTTAAAAATATATTCTATGTTTTATATTTACCTATATAATATCAACATGTATTGATAGTTTTTAGGATGGACATACATGTACATGACATATATGTCGAAAAAATGTATCACACATACATAAACATACATATTTGTATGGGCTAGATAATATTAATATATGAAATTTTTCCAATTTCTAAAATGTTTCATGTATGTTTTACATCTTATGACAATATAATTCATATATGGAAATTTTATATTTGTACATGTACTACATTTGTGTATGGTACATATAAAGAAAATTTGCACAAAAAAAAAAAAAAAACACTGCTAGAATGTAGTGGGTGGTTGCCAGGACATTTCTATGCCATTGCTAGAGTGTTCTATATACATTCTTAAAAATTATTTTAAGAACTGTTCACTTAAAATGGTTCATCCGTGGCATTGCTACAAAAAAAAAAAAGTTTGGAACCTTCATTTTTTATATAACATTTACATATAGCAATCTACACACCACATTTTCAGACCAAATGCTTGATTTTTGAGTATTAAAATCTGAAAATTATTGAAAATTAATGATCTGAAAGTCATGAGATCAGTGGTGAAGAAACTCTGGTCAGAGCAGCTTCAGTCTATACGGTCAGATCTAATCGAGTGATGGCTGAAATGTGACCTATTTCTCTCAGCATGATGATTTCTGCTGGCGTAGTGATTTTGTGCAGATATTTAGGTCACAGTCGGGCTGTGTGTCTGCGCTACAGGCAGGGGCTTAGGCTACGCTACAGTAATCTCTACATCCATTTGATATGTAATTGAAAACATACAAATGGATTAACTGCAGAGGTTCCGATGCCATCCAGGGGTGACGGTGGTAAAGCGTGAGAGAGGGATAAGAAGATATACATTGGGGACCAAAATCTGAGGCTATCAGTGAAAATGCTGCTATTTTCCATTGTTATATTATCAGCATAAAACGATTTGAGTACAAAGTTTCATATTGTCTTATTTGGCTTGTGTCTCTTTTGCTTTAATGACAGCAGCACTGAACAAAACCTGACGACTGTTCTTTAGCCTAATTTGAAAACGTTAATTAGAATTAGAAAATAGAATTTTGTTGCATCGTTGCATCAATGGGTGGAAAAAATGATTACATTTATTTTGTGATGTAGAAATAGTTCTGAATCGAAAAGTTTAAATTGCTTAACGTATTTTAATGATTGCATGCATTAAAAAAAAAAGTTGCCATGACTTACAGATCATATTTTTTAAAGTGCTGTTTTGGACTAAAACAAGAAAAAAATATTAATTTACAAGAGAATCAGAAGCAGAAAAATCAGAATAGCAAACAAAATTGTCTAAAATCCTTAGCATGACTTTAAAATGTTAATTTAAAAAATATATATATAGAACTTTGTTGCATTATGTCATTAGAAGGAGAATTCGCTGTCGCTTTCTGCTGTTTTATTACAGCAGAAAGCGACAGAATAGATGTCAATACAATAGATTAGAGTGCATTAGACTAATCTGATGTTTACTAATCCTGTGCTAATATGCAAGCACGCAAATCTAAAATCAGTGCTAATTCAGAGTGAACCTCTTTAAAGTGGATTAAAGCAGGATTGCTATAACCTTGGGTGAATATGACGCCTAATCTTCACGCTAACTTGTATAAAATGTCAGGCCCAAATATATCTGGTTCTAATGAAGAAATAAGCCAGGATTGGTCATGTTTATAGTGAATTTACCAAAGGTTAGGGGTGTTCTTATGCTGCCTTTACAAGCTTGCCAGAAGAATCTACTTCCCATTTCTAGTCAAAATTACACAATGTCACATTTAAGTGCACTGTGGTCAGAACAAAAACAGGAAACTAACTAGCTAACATGAGTGGAATTTATATCCATTATTAGTAAACAAAAATGTGAAACTGCAACAGCTAGGGAGCTTTATTTAAAAACTGAATAATTATCACTTGAATGCCCCTTCATATCTGACTTACAACTGGGCACTTCAAATATAATTTTGATACTTACGTTTCTGAGTTTGTATGTGGAAGAGGTCAATTTCAGTAGTGAACGGCAATAATTATTCAGTTTTTAAATATAGCTCCCTAGCTGTTGCAGTTTCACATTTTTGTTTATTATTAATGGATATAAATTCCATTATTGTCAGCACGTTAAGGCGGGCGTACACGGTGCGATTTTTGCTGTCGTACGAGTTCGCAGGCGATTTTTTTCTCTCGGGAGAAAATCTCAGATGCTACGATTTTCGGATAAACTCAATCGTGACATGTGCCAGAGCTCACGACGTTCCGACCTTCAGAATCGCACCGTGTACGCCCGCCTTTAGCTAGTTAGTTTCCTGGATTCAACATGTTGATTGCTTGTTCAGAATCTAACCATGAACAAGCCAGATTCACACATTTGTTTAATTTGTTGAGTAAGAAGTTTATCTTCATCCGTTTCACCACAACATACACTATGAAAAGTAGTTCAGGCAAATATTTCTTTTTTTCATAAACCACTAAAGGAAACTTCTTGTGTGAAGTCTGAGTTGAAATGATCTGAGAGAGACGCAATCAAGGCGAAAACAAAGCGACCCGTGTTACACCTGCAAACATAGCACAAAACCTCACATCAAAACCGCTTACAAAGTACCCAACAGACACAGAAACTATTAAACATGCATGCTGCAAATTTTTAATTTTTTTTACATTTTATCAAGGACAAATTCAATTGATCAAAAGTGACAGTTACAAAACATTTATAATGTTACAAAAGATTTCTATTTCAAATAAATGCTGTTCTTTAGAACTTTCTATTCATCAAAGAATCCTGAAAGAAATGTATCAGTTTCCACAAAAAAATAAGCAACATGGCTGTTTTCAGCATTGATAATAATAAGAAATGTTTCTTGAGCAGCAAATCATCATATTAGAAGATTTCTGAAGGATCATGTGACACTGAAGTAATGGCTGCTGAAAATTCAGCTTTGCATCACAGGAATAAATTACATTTTAAAATATATTAAAATAGAAAACAGTTATTTTAAATTGTAATAATATTTCACAATATTACTGTATTTTTAACACATAAATGCAGCCTTGGTGAGCATAAGAGACTTCTACCTTAAAATGCTGCCGACATAGGCAATCCAGTAGAAAGTGTGTGAATTCTGAGAGAAAGAGTGAAAAGAAGGAAAAAATAAGGTTTGACTCGGAGTGAGAAAGAGAATATTCATGTTTCTGAATGTTTCAGAAGGAATGAGAGAGAGAGAGAGAGCAGTAGAGAAGATAAGAAAATGAGAGGGAAAAGGAAGACAAAACAGAGGAAAAGTTGAAGGAATGAGGGAGGTGAGGAAAGGAATCTACAGCTGAAAAATACAGAAAAAATAGGGTCCATTTAACATTTTATTTAATATATGAAAATGTGTATATATATATATACATATATATATATATATATATATACACACAGAGAGAGAGACATAGCATTGGAACAACTGAATTTTTATGTACTTTTAAGCATGTTGTTGCAAATTCTGTAGTCAGAACTACTTTTACATGCAACACACCTCGCCACGCCACCAAGAGCTGGTGGAAGCGTTGAAACACAATGCATTAAAAGGCAACCAGACAGAGCTCAGCAAAAATGACTACTTTTGCATCCTAAAAATGGTGGTGCCCATGATTAATAATACATTAACAGTAAATCTCACAGAAAAAAAAAAGCTAAATAAGACCATTCAGTTTTCATCATGTATGTGAATAATCTGATATTTTTGGTAGTTCATTGATCATTATTGTTTCATTGATACAGTCTGCTTGAAGAAATGAACAAGGGAGCGATGCTGCAGCCGTCTGCATGTTTCATCACAGCATCTGTGACCTAGATTCCTGCTTTTCCCCAGATATCCCTCTCCTTCGCTCATTCCTGCCTCCTCCTTCATCCCTTACTCATAAATGTTTGATTATTTCTCCTACAATAGCTGTATTTATGCCACAGCACACCGAGAGACACGCTCTGACTCGAGCAGTTTCACCTCTGTAGCAAAGCAGGTGAAGTGACGGAAAGGAAGATGTTGCTGATGGTCATGTTATGTCAGGTCTGTCTATCAAGAGATGGTTGCATGAGTATGTTGTGTGTTTTAGTTCAGTATAACGTCCCTCTGTGTCTCTGTTCTGGGGTTCAGACTTAACAATCTGAGTGCACGAGACGTTGTCATGCCCTGGATGCGGTTGTCATGGTTACAGTGCAGCAGAGACGTGCCTGTCTCCAGGGTTACCCAAGTGGGTGCACATGCAGGTACTGAAGGGGAACCAGAAAAGAACGGAAAAAACAACAACAGAATTTAACACAAATGTGTCTCCAAATATGTGATTTTCACTCTGTCTCTTACACACACACACACACACACGTACAGCTGTTAATCTCATTCCAGTAAACAGACTGAACTGGCTCAGGGAGGTAATCTGCAGAAAACCTGCTTTTTGGACACAGTAGGACAGCTGGCGTCAAATGCAGCCAATAGACACACACAAGCACTCTCATTTTTCTCATCCCTCTTTTTACAGTGTGTCTCTCTGCTCTCTTTCAAACAAAAATACTGTGGGGTGAATTTATTAACTTTAATTCTGACTGTGGTATTTCAGAGTAAAATCCTTTTTCCATTCACTAACTACTCACAATCCAGTTTAACCAGGTGTTATCTGCTGCCATGGGTATTCAAATTAAGTCATTAAACAAACACACACACTCTTTTATATGCTAATTAAACTCTTTGTTGGCAAAAAAATTAACATGATGCAAATATTACCTGTGAAAAGCAAGCAATACACAAATTTGCATTTTCTACTAATCATGGCTGCAGGCACACATCAAAATGATGATGAAATGATAGAGATGAGCTGAAAACTGGACACAAGTCCAAGGCTTCATGCAGTTGAGAGCACTTTCAGCATTTTAAAGAGCAGATTCAGGTGGCCGTTGTAGTCTGCTGCTGCATCCTCTATAACGTTGCACTCAAAACCGGTCTGTAAGATAGGGAACTGCAGCGTGCAAATTGCATTCAGCACTAATTTTTGGCCGTTTGTGCCGTTATAATTTGAATAATTCCTTCAGTGAATCAGCTGCTAAAACAAAGCAGACTTCGCATGCAAATAAACATTGCTATCAGCGAGCACAGTTCACTGTTAGTGCATAACAGAGATGTGTGTATGTGTTTTTACACACACACACACACATATATATACACATACTAGATAGATAGACAGATAGATAGATAGATAGATAGAAATGAGAGAGAGATAGAACGATAGAGAGAAAGAGAGATAGAACGACAGAATGATGATAGACAGACAGGTGTTTTCCATTTCAGTGCAACTCATTCATTTTCTCCATCTTCGCCAAACTCTCTCTCACACACTGTTGCTCTCACTCGATGGACCACATCATCCCATTTACACCTCCTGCCCCCTTAGGTTGCCATGGTAACAGTCTGTGTGGTGCTAGCGACAGATTGGTTGCTGGGGGCAACATGCTTTCCAATCAAACCTGTTACTGGGATCCTGAGTAACAGCCACCCCCCCCCCAAACACAGAGAGAGAGAGAGAGGGGTGACGGCTGAAAAAGACAAAAACCAGAAAACGTGCGTTTGGATGAGAGGAAGAGTGACCGTTTGGGGCTCTGTTCCAAAACCAAGCAAACTGTCTTGCTGTCTGCCTTATAAGGCAAAATCTTAACTGATATGGAACCTCATAAGTGACTGAATTGGAAAGCTCTTAAAGGGGTCATATGACGCTGCTAAAAAGAACAGTATTTTGTGTATTTGGTGTAATGAAATGTGTTTATGCGGTTTAAGGTTAAAAAAACACATTATTTTCCACATACTGTACATTATTGTTTCTCCTCTATGCCCCGTCTTTCTGAAACGTGTCGATTTTTACAAAGCTCACCGGTCTGAAAAAGCGAGGGGTGCTGTGATTGGCCAGCTATCCAGTGCTTTATGATTGGCCGAATACCTCAAGCGTGAGACGGAAATGTTACGCCCCTTAACATATTGTGATGCCGTGTCCCGGCCGGAGCGACGAGACAAAAACAT
>NW_015670605.1:1785618-1809246 GCF_001515625.1 Sinocyclocheilus rhinocerous | reverse complement strand
CACAATAAATATATGCATAATGAATCTTTCATAATGTCTACAATTCGTGTGTTATAATGAGAGGATTCATGAGCACGCAAATTTCAGCACTTCATTGCTCAACGCAGCGAACACGTGTTATAGCCTAAATAGAAACTCTGCATACGCTTGCACCTGTTAATCGTTTATATTTTATATTAGTTCATGTTTCTTTTGTGCAATAGATGAATAACAATTTATTAGTTTTAGATACTTCTATTTTGTCCCGTGAATCATTTTATTCTCCCGCATCCCGAACACACACGAGTGTCTATCCGCCCGCACAAGCACTCACCCATCTTGTCCCACGCCGCACTCTGTTGCGTCGGGTCTCGCGGGAGCAGGTCTCTAATCCACTGGCACTTGACTCGACAGTGCGTCTGCTACATCCTTTTTAAAATCTCTAGATTATAAAACACTGCATTCTGTCAGCAATGTAACGCGGCAGTAACATATAGAGACTTTGGCTAGTAACTATACTCTAATTACTATTTTGAAAATTATAACGCGTTAAATTACTCCATTACTAAAAAAGTAATCAAATTACAGTAACGCGTTACTGCCCAACACTGGTCGCTAACCAGACTAAGCTAACAACATGAAACTCTAAAAAGGCCTGTTCACACCAAGAATGATAAATATAAAGATAACTATAACAGTATCTATATTAGCGTCCACACCAATGAACAATAACGTATATTATGAACATGGGCTGCAGTAATGCCATCTGCCACTTCAAATGCACAAGTTCTTTAAAGTAGAATGGATTCTGATTGTTTGTCAATGTTTCTAAAATGAAAATTCTGTCATCATTTACTCACCCTCAAGTGGAATGTTGGTAACCAACGGTAGCCATTGACTTCCATAGTATTTCATAGTATTCCATTCTATGGAAGTCAATGGCTACCGTCAACTGTTTGGTTATCAACATTCTTCAACATTCTTGTGTTATTGGGTTCTTTCTTTATTTTATGTGTAAAGCAGTATTTAAAAAACAGTCTGTTGACCAAAGTGCTGTAAATTTGACATTTTAAAGGGGTCATAAATCTTCCCACATCGTGATGTAGGTATGTGGGGGCGTGTTAGAACGATCCGTTTTAGGTAGGCGTGGTTGACTCTAGTCGTGGTTAGTCTTTGCAACTTTACAGATCTTCTTTATGCACCAAGAGCTTGTAACACTCCAAAGAGAAAGGAAAAATTTAAATCGCATCATATGACCCCTTTAAGACCCATATACAAAAACAATTATAACCATAAAAAACATAACAATGAAAACACTAATAACACAAAATAAAATAAAATAAAACTCTAAGATTTAATTGATGTGATCGGCCATACATTATAATTACCAACACCATAATATTCTTTTAAGTTGCACCTAAAAACAATTAATCTAAGGGGGTGTTTACACAACACCATTTTATTTCAACTAAAAACAAAAAAACTTTAGACCAACAGTTTGGTCATTCATTTATAAAACAATTGCATTTTAGGAGCCTGAAAATGCAAACTTTTGAAAACAGGTTTCAAAGTGCAAGTTTTTAAAAATGATAGTGTTATCATCTATGTGCAAACTACGAAAATGCTAATTTGTGAAAACGTTGACAACATGCTCATGCGAATAACGTGTTCAGTCTGTAGGAATGCATATGTGAACAGGTGCATAAAGTTTCTTTATAAAATGACATTGCCAACTACTGGCCTGGCATGAACAATACAGCATTTTAGTCATTTTCGTGGATCCGGGTGAACGGGGATCATTTTGACAACGTTGTCAACTTTTCCAAATGTTTTTCATTTTTAGTACAATTGTAAATTATTCCAATGTTTTGGAGCTACCACTGCAAATGCTCAATCTCCACTCATAAAAATACATTGAACACCCAAATATTAGGCAAAGTAGTCAATATATGAAGAAAACTGCCATGTAAAACTTTAAGGCCAAGCTCTGCCAACCAGTTGCATTAGCAGCAGTGGAAAAAAAAAATTGTCATGCAAATTGCTATGCGAAAATCCACCTTTCAGCAAATCATTTCACCTACTGAGAAAACATTATGCTGCCTAGTTAATATTCATGAGCCAAGCTGAAATAGTTTTTAACCTGTCTCCTAAATTTAAGATCATCTGTTTAAATCCATTCTGCACATTTCTTCTCCAGTCAGTGCGGGGGAAAAAAATGAAAAGAACGTGCAGATTTCAAGTGGGCTGTCATAGGAGATGTGAAAATCCCAGTCAGAAATGACATGTTGAAATGGCTGACAGCAGACAGGAACAACTGTTAATCATACTCAGAGACACAGCGCCACCTAGCCAAAACAGCACACACTGATGGAGGCACAGACATGTGAGTGAATCATTACACACACACACACACACACACACACACGCACACACAGAATGTGCAGCGCTGCACATAGCAGAGCAAAACATTAAGCACTTAGTGGTTAGAGGACCGGTCCAGTTAGGAAACATATTTCACAGTCTTTATAGGACTGACAAACACAACATCATTGCTCAGATTCCCACGTCACGTGTTACTAACAGCTCTGCAAGAAAATCACTCTCACTTATTTACCACTCCACACTGACTGATTGTTACGTTTGGTGAATTCCAAGACATATCATTGTCACATTATTAACTAGAAAACATCCCATCTGCTTGGTGAATCTAACAGAACCTGTCAAGAATATATTCCACACTAAAATTAAAAATAAAGAATTATATTGTGCTTAAAGAAAAGGAAATATCATTACAAAATTTTGCACTGTGACTCTGACATAATGTCTCAATACAGTAATGCACAAAAAATTATTCTCATTTTTGTAAAATAAATAAATAAATAATCTGTTTTAGAATACTTGAACTATTTGCGGTACAGCCTTCAGTATAATTAAGTGTATTACTATTTGTACAGTTAAACATGCATATTTTATTAATTTTAATAATTTGTTGAATTAGCTGTGGGTTTAAAAGACAATTAATATGCAGTAATATTATGTTGAAAACAGTTGAGCAGCTTTTTGTTTTTTTTGTTTTTTTTAGAAACGGTGCTTATTTTCTTCAGGATTATTTAATGAAGAGAAAGTTCAGCATTTATTTGAAATAGAAATCTTGGTAACACTTTACTTAAAGCCTTTATATATAATGCATTATAAAAGTAGTTTTAATGCATTAATTATGTCTTGTAATGCACCTTATAATGCATTGCATGATCTCATGAATAATTGTAACCACAGTTATAACACTTATGTATTCATTGTTACAACTTTATAAAGAGTAATGCATTAAAAAACACGTGACAAACAAATCTTTAAATGTTATAATGCATTTTAACTTTGCTTACTACTATTTATGAAAAGATATGATGCATTACAATGTACATTATGAATACCTTTATATTGCATTATACATAAAGATTAAGATTCAATTTAAGATTAACCAAAATCTTTTGTAACATTATAAATGTATTTACTGTCACTTTAAATCAAATTAATGCATGCTTGCTGAATAATAGTATTAATTTCTTCCAAAAAAAGTCTTACTTACCCCAAAATTATTGTTATTATATTATGTTAATTTATGGTGCAACTACATGAATTTATAATAAAGCATTTGATAGAAATAAATCACTGCGTGGTGCGTGGCCTGTGTGACTCTAAATGTTGCACTGTAAAACCAGTTTCAAATAAAAAGACCAGTAGATAGTTAACAAAAAACCTCTAACTATTATAAATATTCATATAGCTTAAATATTTTAATTAGTTGGCAAAGAGCTTGAAGAGGAAAACACACAGAGATTTCAACACAATATTTAATTTCCTCTCAATGGAAACCGCACACTAAACACACAGCGGCAGGCCAAGAGTCCTGATGAATCACTGTCCATCTCTGCCTCTGTCCTCATGTGAGGATCACTCATTATTAGAGCGGTTATAAACCTATTGAGCTGCCTACCAAGACAGTACTTTAAAGCAGCGTAAATATGCTCTTGACAGGAACAATAATAGGCAACCTAACTAATCTGCTTTCCAAAAAAATTATGGATCATTTTACTCAGCCGTGGATAAAGTGTGACACGGACACTAACACTCATAAGGAAATGAAAACTGGAAGTGCGTATGTGTGTGCAGCTTCACAAATCCAAGTCTGTTCCTCTACAGATAAGAAAAACATCAACCTCGAACACAATGTTCAACCACTGAAGGAACAAAATATGCGAGAGAGACACAATACAGCCATGAAAAGAAAGACGAAGATGAAATGGAAATGAACTATGGCTGCTTTGGAGATGGTGCATCAGAGAGAGGAAGACTTGGAAAGAAAGAAAAGGGCACAGGCAGAGACGCTCTTATTCTGCTGATCATGTCATGAGGAATGAGTGCAAAGATAAGACCAAAGAATAACAGACACGCAGATAGAGAGAGAGTCAGAGAGAGGGCGTGCGTAATGGATAGCAGATGTTAGAGACGCGGTCAGCGGGGAAATCTGCCTTCATGAGCAAATAATTCCAACACTGTATGTTTCCATCCCTCACATGTGAGTGGACTTAATGACACAATTAAACATCTGTCTGTCTGTGTGTGTGTGTGTGTGTGTGGAGCAAAACCGGTTGATGATAATCTCATATGGAGCAGCTGTGTGGCATCCATTAGCACATTCTGTTAAACTCTAATTAAGGAACTTTTATTCACTTTTCTAAACGACCAACACAACAGCATCAGTATCTGGTGCAGCCATGAGGTTTATGTGATGTTTGACCAATGCACAACATATCAAGCTGATGTTCTCTGGAAAATGTCAACATTTGAGGTAAGTTCCAAAAAGGTTTGGTCATGTGATCTCAACATGGCAGCCCCCACGATGGAGCAACCCAGCTTTTTCAACACTGACTAAAGAGGAAAAATCAACCTTTGCTACTTTCAACGAACGTCCACACATAATGTTAGTTTTGCAATAATTGAGTATGCATATGCTTAGAAACAAAAAATGATGAAAATTAGTAGGCCACAGATCAGAAACATCACAAGTTGGCTTTGATGTAAGAATCAAAAATTATTTAAATATGCAACCATCTCTTCTGCTCAGCAAGGCTGGATGTATTCAATCAAAAATACAAGTAAAAATTGTAATATTGTGAAATTTTATTACAATTTAAAATGTTTTCTATTATAATATATTTTAAAATGTAATTTATTCATGTGATCAAAGCTGAATTTTCAGCACCATTACGCCAGTCTTCAGTGATGATCCTTCATGTTAATATGCTGATTTGCTGCTCAATAAACATTTCCTTTTATCAGTGTTGAACAGTTCAACAAATATTAACAGTTGTGCTGCTTAATATTTTACAAATAAAAAAATGTTTAATGAGGAAAAATATATATGGAATAATTTTGATAAAGGATTACAAAGATTATTATCATGCGGTGGTGCACAATAACATGAAGAACATGCATTTAAAAAGTAAAACTCATTTTAGGAGTATCTTGTTTCTTTCCTTTAGCTCTTTCATTTGTCTCTTGTCCTCTCATCACATGTGGTTTATCTGGCAGGTGAAGAGAGAGAGAGAACGTGCAGAGCATGCTCAGATTTCACATTTCTTCTGATCGTCCATCATATTCAGAGACATGGTTTCATTATCTCAGACTCTCTCTCTTTTGACTGATAGAGCAGATAAACGAGTGCCATGACACAGGGGCTGACATTCCCTGAGGACATACACAGACTCAGACGGATGTGTGTGTGGTCTCGGCTCTATTGTGTTATCACAAGAATCAGTCTTTATGAGGCACAATCATAAGGCATTGTCTGTGATTTTTCAGTCTGATTATTTGAGATTATAAACGGTTAGAAAGCTACCCTGATTGGCTGATCGTTCTGAGAATCAATCATGAATTTATGCTAATGAGCTCTAAAGATACATTTAGCTCTCTAAAATACAGCAGATGAAAATGTTTTGTTTATTATAAGTACGCGCTGCAGTTTTGTCACCTGCCAATTTAAATGCTCGAGTTCTTTAAAGGGGTCATATGATGCGATTTCAAGTTTTCCTTTCTCTTTGGAGTGTTACAAGCTGATTGTGCATAGATAAGATCCCTGAAGTTGCAAAGACTAAAGTCTCAAAACCAAAGAGATATTCTTTATCAAAGTTAAGACTCTGCCACACCCCCCTAAAACGGCTCGTTCTAACACGCCCCACATATCTACCTCACTATGTGAAAAACATATTCTGTTACACCAAATACACAAAATAATGATCTTTAAAAAAGCATCATATGACCCCTAAAGCAGGATGGATTATGATCAGCTGCCAATGATTTTATTGTTCATCAGCTGAAAAAAAAAGAAAAAAAGTCCTGAAATTGATTCCAATGATATCGTTCCTCTGTGTCATTATTGTTACTGTTGTGGTGTGGACTTCCCTATTTTCACAGTATTAGAATGATTATTAAAGGGGTCATATGATGCTGCTAAAAAGAACATTATTTGGTGTATTTGGTGTAATGAAATGTGTTTATGCGGTTTAAGGTAAAAAAAAAACACATTATTTTCCACATACTCTTAACTTTTATAAAGTCTATCTCTTTGGATTTGAGACTTTAGTCTTTGCAAATTTACAGATCTTCTTTATGCACCAAGAGCTTGTAACACTCCAAAGAGAAAGGAAAAAATGAAATCGCATCATATGACCCCTTTAAGCTTTACAGCTAAAGTTATTGTTACAGTTACCATTCTTGGCGTGCACAGGCCTTAACTCTATAGTCCACAACACATCTTGATAAAGACACAGTGAAAAGATGTCTTTAAGATTATTTCCAGATCATTTTTTCCAGCTGATGAATGATTTGATGCTTTCAAGTATGACGGAATTTGATTGGCTGTCAATAAAACATTGACAGCCAATCAAATTCCATACTACTTGAAGGCGTTTGCTGACAAAGTTTATATTTTGGGGTGAACTATCCCTTTAAAGGAACACTCCACTATTTTTGAAAATAGGCTCATTTTCCAACTCCCCTAGAGTTAAACAGTTGAGTTTTACCATTTTCGAATCCATTCAGCCGATCTCCGGGTCTGGCGGTAGCACTTTTAGCTGTAGCTTACGGAAAGCGTTTAACATCAGTGCATGGATTTAATTTGCACGCGTCAATTACTCGCTCACTTCTACCACCAACATCGGCGACCATGTGGAAGGCCGTAATACACATTATAGTGGATGAAGCAGAACTTGATACGTGCAATAATTGAATACTATTTTTCAGGGTGGAATAGCTCCTGAATTAAAGGTATTCCAGTTCACGGAATTCTCTGATCGGCGTAGCTTTGAGGATAAATTCCATCTTTGAGCGTTTCAAAACAGCTTAAACTTCCCAAACTCATTCTCATCTTTCAGAGCACTCGGGACACACACAAGACCCACAAAATCCTTGAAAATGGCGTATCTGCCTTCAGGGCTTAAGAGGATAGGAAAAGAGACTCTTTGTATGCCATTATCGGCTGATTAGAAGAAACATTCCCAGGATTCCTCAGTGGCAAGCATGGTTCCATCGCCGCTGGCAACATTCCTATGCCCCCATTCATGCTTATGGATGAGAAAGGAAGAGATATTGTGAGAAATACCCCAATCTGACACTAATACGAGCTCTGCGATTTATCAGTAGACCTATAATGTGACAGAGATGAAGAGAGAAGACAGCTTGGAGAGCAGTACAAAAAATGCCCACACAGAGCAGTAAGAACACCAGTGTATGACAAACTACTGAAGAAGTTCTGAAGCCTAGAATGTTAAATTAATAAAATAAATGCTGATATGAGACATTTTGCCTGAAAAAAAAAAAAAAACATTCCTACTGCTCTAAGTGGCTTTTTTTTGTTGTCGTTTTGTTTTTGTGCAGTGCTCCAAATAAAAAGTAGAAATATCTTCAATATACATTTCTAATGTGTCTTACAATGTCATGTACAATATGTATATTGTCTTTTTTTGTCTAATTCATCAGATATTGACCTGTTTGTCCTGTTGTTAATGTTGAATTATTGTCAAAACCTGTACGAGAAATGTAATTTCATTCTCCCATGTCGGGGGCTGAATGACAATAAAGTGTACTTGAAATTGAACTTAAAATTATGAGAATTAAAAAGACTATTATCACATAAAAACTTGACATTGAGAAAGTCATAATTAGTCATAATTATATATCATAATTATATTAGAATGACCTCATAATGTTCAATTTGTATATTATAATAATGACTTACCATGTGGTAATTTAGATTTTTTTCATCCTATAAATATGACTTTTATCTCAAAATTATTATTTTTTATATTATGATTTAACAAAACATATATATACATATATATACACACACATAAAGAATTGTCTCATAATTTTGACTTTTTATCTTATAATTATGACCTAGACACTATTGTTTTTAGAGCTACTTTACAGAATTGATTTCGGTTTGCATCTTTAAATCATTATTTTCCCGTTTATCCCTGTAAAGCTTTGTCTTATATATATATATATATATACACACACACACACATACATACAGTATATATACGCATACATACATACATATATATATATATATTACTTTTTATAATTATGATTTACCAATATTTCATAAGAAATATTGAACAGCATCAATATAGCAACAGATTTGTCAGTAAAAAGCTTGTAACACTATTCATTTCTGACAGAGCAGAGAAAGGGAGGACGCGGCTCAATTCTACAGTCTGTCTCAGGAATACAGATGACGCAAAACGGAATAAAGATGAGGAGCATTGTTTCTATGGTAACCATCCTCCCAGTCTTATCCCAGCTCTGACTATAGTGCCTCCCAGTTTGGAGCCTTTTTTTCTTCTTTTTTCTCTCTTGATAAAAGAACATGGACCACCTGGAGGGATACCACACTAGTTAGCAACTGAAGCAGTGAGCTAAAAACAGGTTTCCCACACTTAATTTGAGATTACTGGATAAAGATTTTTTTTAAATCATTTTGTGATTGCATTTACAAGAGCAACTGGTCTCATGCTAAAAAAAATTTGAAAGGTTGTTCTCTAGGTTGTTTTCTAAAATATTTTAAAGCTGAACATAATATTAGGATATTATCTACTAGATTTTCAATGAACATTATAAAAATACAAAAAAAAAATATACACAAACTTCAAGAAGTGAAAGAATAACAAGGTTTGCTTGCATGAGTCAATGTATCTATAATAAATAAATCAGTTCCCTCACAAGATTTCAACCTGAAGTTGTAAAAAGCAAATTTGATGTCTAAACAGCAACAGGAGCTTAAAACGTAATGACAACATTGCATAACAGTGATTCAGAACCACTGGAGAAAATCACAGGCTGCCCTCTGCGAGCTCTAGAGTTTTATTCTCAGTGCTGCCAAGCCACACAAACACGGATCTCTGCCACGTCGTCTACCACACACTGATTATACCTAAAGCAAACACTGGCAAAGGCATGGCAGGTAAATTAAATACAAACGATGCCAACCACTGCATTGCAAACCCAAATGAGACGCCAACCTAAGTGATGTAGACCACTGTGTGCCAGTGCGGTCAGATCTGAATTACTCCGGCAGAAGTAAAGCATTACACCAAAGTCAGCTTTCTAAATTTGTTAAATATGATTTATTTTAAATGCTCCTTCTGCACGTGCATTTTAGATCTCACAGTGGCTTGCACTCTAAAAAATGCTGGGTTAAATACAACCCAGTGCTGGGTAAAATAGGGACAAACCCAGCAATTGGGTTGTTTTGACCCAGCGGTTGGGTTACTACCCAGAAGGTTGGGTTAAACATTTAACCCAACCGCTGGGTCAAAACAACCCAATTGCTGGGTTTGTCCCTACTTTACCCAGCACTGGGTTGTATTTAACCCAGCATTTTTTAGAGTGTGCTCTCTAAGAGGGTGTTTAGACGACACCATTTTCAACTAAAAACATATTATGTATTTTGGTCATTCATTTACACAACAATAGTGTTTCGGGGAAGTGCAAGTTTTTTTTTTTATATACTATACTGTTATTGTCTCTATGTAAGCTATGAAAACGTAAATTTGTGAAAACGGTGATGTCATGCACATGTGTATTATGTGTTCGCTTAGTGTGTCTTTACAAAGTCACGTCGCCAACTAGTGGCCTGTCATGCATAATTCAGCATTTTAAGTCGTTCCACAGATCCATGTGACCCGGTATTCATTTTGACAATGTTATCGTCTATATGCGAAAAAGGAAAAACTTTTCTGTTTTTAGCATATTATTGCCGTTTAAACGTATCCTAATATACCTTATTTTAGCCAAATTCTAAGGCAGCATCACATGTATCATTCACAGAGAATTTTGTATGAAAGCCCAACTCTGACACTTAAGAAAAAAAAGCATGCTTCATAATAGAAAAGTCAAACTTATGTCATATTTGTCATATTAAGTCATATTTGAGATAAAGACATAATAATGACACAAATTATATTAGTATCTCAAAAATGTTACTTTTAATGTCATAATTATAACTTTCATAATAATGATCAACCGAAATTGACAAAAATAATTAGTCATAGTTATGATAATTAAACTTTGTATGTCATAATTATTACTTTTATCTTATAATGATTTAGAATGTCATAATTTAGAAATTTTCATCTCATAAATATGACTTTGTCAAGACTGTGACTTTTTCTCATAACTATGATTTACCAAAACATTTTTTTTTTATGTGGTGGAAATGGGCTTCCACAATTTTGTGACACGCTCAGAGGGGGGAAAAATCCAATATATCCAATATATCATTCAATATTCAAAAATGCTGAGATGCAATATAAAACTGACTATTTATAATTCAAATATTGTTGACAAATTGCTTTTGATCCTCTTTTGTAAGTCTCCTTGGATAAAAGCATCTGCTAAATGCATAAATGTAAATGTATTTAACCCAATATGTGCATATGTATATACAGTGGTGTGAAAAAGTGTTGGGTGAGGCTAGAGTAATTGAACTCAGGTGTGATAAACCACATTTTTAACAGGGGGGCAAACACTTCTTCACACAGGGCCATGTAGTTTTGGATTTTGTTTTCCCTTAATAATAAAAACCTTCATTTAAAAACTGCACGTTGTGTTTACTTGTGTTATCTTTGACTAATATTTAAATTAGTTTGATGATCTGAAACATTAAAGTGTGACAAACATGCAAAAAAAATAAGAAATCAGGAAGGGGCCCAACACTTTTTCACACCACTGTACTTCTTGAGCATATACTTGAGTATTGAGTATCGTAATTGAATATCGCATTGCTAGTTTAATAAGATATTAATGTTGTACTCATTATACCGCAGTAGATAAATTGCAGGCAGGATTGCTTTGCTATTTACACGCGAGTATGACAAAGGAATGTGAAGTAATGTGAAAATACAGTGAACGACCTTAAATTCTAGTCACTCATATGTCATTGTCCCTCTCAACTCTAATAAACCCAGTGAATATTGAAAAGAAAAAAAACAGGCCAACATCACCAGCATTCAGACAGAAACACTTCACAAACCTGCTGTTCAAAGCTCATGATCTGAAGAGCGACCAGGTGTGTGTGTGTGTGTGTGTGTGTGTGAAACAGTGAAGGATTCTTCAAGCAGAAACGCACAAGTGAAAGGCTGAAGACGGCTGAATTAACTGAATGGGCTTTTGACTGACAGGAAAGTTAAAGAGTGATGAGGAGAGTTCATTAAGAATCTCATTATTTTTAATTAGCTTAGGTTAAATGTATAGGAATGGGGTAATGAGCCGCCACGCCTCATCCGGTTTCTCTTTTTTAAAATCTCTCCAACTCACTACTGCTCAAAGACTAATTCAAACTTTCTCAAAACACACAAACATTTCTACAGATCTTGAAAGGCAGCACTGTATTGATGTTCCTCAAACATTCTGGTTAGGGTTTATTCTAAACCTATAATAATAATAATAATTAAATAATAAACTTCTGCAATTAATTCAGCTTGAACCACTTACGTATACAGACAGCAGTCTGATAGATACTCAGCCTTAGGTGAGCAATCTATGTCATATTGTCATATTTTTAAGAATTTTAAAATCTGAAGATCTCTCTTTTGACCAACATTCATGGACTTATCAAACTTTCAAAATGTAACTCACAGGAATGATGTCACTGTAATATTTACATACTGAATTATGATTGGTGTTTTCTTTCATGCACCTATTTATCTATAAAACCACATTTATGTTTTTGCACATACCAACTACTTTGGCCAAAATGTGCAGTATACAACATAACACACTGCTCAAAACAATATCTCAAAATGCAATGCGTTCAACTAGACCTATGCTGTGTCCCAACTCACGTACGACCAGTGTTGGGAGTAACGCATTACAAAAGTAATAATATTACAGTAGTATATTACTTTTTGCTGTAACACAGTAATATAACGCATTACTAATACAATTTGGGTAATATTAATTTTTTTTAACTAAACTACAACGTAACATTAATGTAGACCTACATACCGGTTTACAAATATGATTTCAAATATTTTATGCTATATAGATCTACCACATTACCCTCCACTGGATGTGAGCAGCAATAAACTACATTTTGGCTTTTTATAATACTTTTGTGGATATTTTGGTGAAAGTAACTCAAAAGTAACTCAAAAGTAGTGTAACGCATTACAATTTAGACACAGTAATATTGTAATGTAACTAATTACTTTCAAAAGACAGTAACTAGTAATATATAATGTATTACATTTTGGAAGTAACTTACCCAACACTGCGTACGACCTGCCCTAAATAGTATTAAACATTGGAATGTGTGTGTCCCAAATCACAGTATGCTGAAATAAGTATTCTAAAGGTACCTGGATGGTCTACTACTAAGTGCAGATCCATGCACACTATAATGGCTAATACTGACCACAATTGCGTTTTTGTAGGAAAAGGTGATATTAGTAGGCGAACTGAGGTGCAGCGCTAGTGATAGTCAACAGCTATTCTCTTTGATCTCTTTCTTAATTTATTTCTTTCAGACTGCCAAAAGTTAAGACAGTTTTCCACGAAATTAAATTAAAAATGCAAAATAACCATTTGTGAGATGACTGTGTGCCAATCATGATAATGAGGCCTTGTGACAACAGTTTTTAAGTTTAGTACTGTAGCATACTACTTTTTACACGTATAAAGTATACAGTATAAGGAGCACACAGTATGAGATAAAAACACAGCCAAACAACGCCATCAGAGAATGCAAAACAGAAAAACACTAACATCAGTAAGCTGTAAACCAAGAAACTGAGCTGACAGGGGGGTATTAATATCACTTCCATAAATTACTAAAAAAGCTGTTTATTTTGGGGGAAATGATATGCACTGTACCTGCTCTAACGGCTTTAACCACAGGTTTGGATCAAGTCTGCCATCTGCTGTCCCCAAAAAAACTGCTATGTTTAAACTCTACATTCATTTCAGACTACATTTAACATGTATTCCAGCCAACGTCTGCTGCATTGATTAAAGCAACTAAAATAAATGAGGATTAGGTTTTCTAAAAATGCATGCTTAAAGATGTTTCTCCTGAAAGTATATTTAGATCGCAAGTCATCATCTCACGGTTTCCAAAGAGTCACAGCTGCCTGCAAGGCTAACCCAGCCTTATGGATATTAATAAGCGTTTCGGCACCCTATTAATACCTAAATTAGTTTTAGAATAGTTTAATAGCCAGATCAATGCGATGTGGGTCTCTTTTTTTAAAGTAAGCCCATTTAAAAAAAAAAAATGGTTCTATGCCTCAGACGGATGACTTCAGCCGCTGTTTTCACCATCTCTGGGTAAAACATGCTTCATCATTTCATTTGACTATGCTCTGTGTTTCTGTATGTACATGTAGTGTGTTTCACTGCGCTCAGAGTGTGGTTGTTTACATGGAGTTTGACTGTTGGAGTCTTCATCATTATCATCATTTCTCTGTAAAAGTCCAAGAGTTCAGTCTTCATCCTGACAGTTCTTATGGAAAACCCATTATGTTTCTAAGCAACTAAAAGTGAAGTCGAGCCTTAAAGGTCCCCTGAAATGCTTAGAAACACACAGCATGACTCTATGTGTTGACGTCATTTTAACTGAAACAGGAAGACAGGGCGGGACATATCAAGCAGCTCCGCCCCTTTTTAAAATAGCCAATAGCGTTTGTTTATATCACAGCTTGGGCTAGACAGTTTTGCCAATTTAGCAATTTTGTTGCTAGATTTAGCAACTTTTCAGACTACCCTAGCAACTTTTTTTTCAAAAAGCACCTAGCAACCAATTTAGCTATTTTTAAAAAGTTTTTGTAAAGTGACTCAAATGATAAAAAGACATATTTTCATCTAAATTACACAAAAATAGGAAACCATTGAAACCAACAGCTAGCCAGCCAAGCAGCACACCAACCTGGCGAGAGCTAGATAAATAGTACAAACAAATGTGCATTAAGTTGCTAGTTCCAATTGGTCAATAATAAATGCACATTTATGATACAGCATGTTATTAGCTTGTAATTGTTGTTCAGTTACGGAAGTGACGAACTGCAAGCTTTGAATGTTTATATCTTCTAAATGCGAATTTTGTCACTGTTTTGGAGCACACTGCCTTATAGATAACCTTAAGACTATTGATACTAACACCCAAAAAACTTTAATTTTGATTTCATGGGGACTTTAAAGAAAGTACATTTCAAACGCTCACCATTGTAACAATCTATACGTTGACCTTGCAAAAACACAACACGCAAAACGGCTACATTAACGAAATTTGTCTATTGTTAGTAGTGCATGAAGCACAGCTCACAGAAATCAC
The DNA here is from genome assembly GCF_001515625.1 of Sinocyclocheilus rhinocerous. Taxonomy (NCBI): domain Eukaryota; kingdom Metazoa; phylum Chordata; class Actinopteri; order Cypriniformes; family Cyprinidae; genus Sinocyclocheilus; species Sinocyclocheilus rhinocerous. Next base: position 1,794,377 of record NW_015670605.1, on the reverse strand, counting down.
TTTCAAACAAAGACTCAAAAAAAAAAAAAAAAAACTACAAAACCAAGCAGCTTTCTGTGAACAATTTGAACCCGTTGTGAAATCTGCGTGGGAAAATCTTTCACCTTAGAACGAAGTTCCCGCTCGCCTGGATTCGTGTAAAATGACTGGATTTCGTCCGTGAAAATGCGCCAGATATTCGTAAATGTGACCACATTTAAGAAATAAAACAGCATAATTAGTACAGCACTAAGGTCAAATTAAACAAATAAATAATTATGAAAAGTCTGAAAAATGCTTTTTTAAACTCAAAAAAGGATGCAAACGCACCAGAATGATATCATAAAAGTGAGTTGCATGCTATATTCAAAGTCTTTCAAGCATGTACAATATTTGTGGTTTTAAATTACCAAAAAGAAACAAAAATGGCTATTCAAACAAATCACCAACTTGCACTATACTGCTTTTAATGGTGATGTTCATTGGAAAGATAGAGCACAATATAACTGTAAAAAGCATTGACAGCTTGAGACCCATTTTCAAATATGTCAGATAATAATCAAAGTAAAGGTCTAGAGACTGTAGAGATGCAGCATGCAAGAGATTTAGATGATACGAGTCAGTCTGGAGGTTGTATCCACCAAAAGATGAGCCTTGCCTTAAAACAAAACGCCCAAAATATTGGCCTGCATTATGATACAAAGTGTTATTTAAGTGGCAAAGAAATGAGAACTCAAATGATCCTTAAATTACCTAGAGTAAGCCAAGTGGCCCATGACCCATCTGGATGAAATGCTGAGCACTGATATCACATTTACAATTTCAGACTATGAGAAGATGAAGACAAGGAAAGGGAGATAAAGTGGACAGCACATGAAACAACAGGTGCATTTAGTGAAAGTACTTTTTTTGTTACTTTTGCAAGACATTTTTTTCACTCCACACAACACTGAACAAGGCCATGGAGCATCAGCAGAATGAATGAAGCATCTCTCCATCTCCATTCTCAATGCTAGAATAACTTGCATAAGATTCAAGATGTTAGTATTTCAAGAGAAGCTAACTTAAAAAAGAAGCCTATATGCCAAAAAAAATAAAAATAAAATATAACTTAACATATTTTTCATTTGAAGGATTATTTTCTAATCCTGTAAGAATGATGAACAACTTGATAGATTACAGCTAATCAGGAGCCCCAGCAGTTAATTCACATTCTCCCACTGAAATCTCCAAAGAAGAATAACATTAATGGACATACGGCAGGTACAAATGGCATTGCAAGGTGACCTCTCCTCATTAACTGATACGTGCTTTCTCTGATCAGTCTTAGTGTTTCACCGCAGGACAGCCAGAGTGAGACCAGATCACACTCATCACACTTCAGATGACTGCTTGGTGGACAAGTGTTTAGCTAGCATGTAAATTTCATTCACAGGAGGTGACCTGCTCACTGGACTGGTTGAATGAGCAGGTGAGGCCGTAGACTAGGAGTTATATATATTAAGCATGGTTCACTTTGGGAACAGCAACGTCTCGCGTCGATATCGGGCCAGAATTCCCTCCACCAGATTCTCACTCCCAGTTCTCCCAGTCCTCATCTTCCAACTGGTAAAGAAATGAAATAATGAAAACTGAATTCATTACTGCTATTGTCACTCCTCTCGGGTGATCAGATCACAAATGGAGCGTGCAAAATCTGAAAAGTTTTGTGATCAATTCACTCAAAATAGAATTGGAGGTGGTCAGATACGCTTATGACCACATTGCACTGTGTAAAAACTAGTTTTTAAATAACACTCAATAGTACGTAACATCTATGGCTGCATGATTTGGGCAAAAAATCGAATTGCGATTTTTCTGTTTAAAATTGCAGTTGTGATTTAAAATGTGATTTTTGTTTTTAGGGCTGCACAATTTGGCACAATTTTGACAAATTTTGTGCTTACTTTGATATGACTAATTATAATTATTATTTTTATTACTAAATAAAAAGATTAAAATAAGAAATATTACTTTTGTAATAACACAATATCAATATAAAATAAAAAAATATATTTTCAAAAATCTAAAACGATAGAATATAATATTAATAACAATATTGTTATTAAGTTATAAGCAGCTTAAACTCACAACGCTTGCAGCATTTACTGCGAACCAAACTTGAACTGAATTGAGCTGATTAATGACACTATTGTCTTCTGAAGAACTGCTTCTAGTTTCTTCATAATTGACGAATTTTGCAATATTGACCCTTATTGAACACTGAACCGACTTGAGATAAATATCAACGCCGCTGTCTTCAGCAGAGCTGTGTATCACTGAATTGAACTTGTTTCATAATTCTTTGCCATTTCTACTTCTTTAACTGTCGTGCAGAACAAACCTCTTCTGTTGTGTCTATTTTAGACAAAGCCATCTGAACCTCCTCTTCTGTCATATCCAGATCAAAATCCTTCTCCCAGTCTTCACTTACATCTGTACTCGAACCTACATTTGCACAAACACAAATTGCAGATATAACATCAGCATTTGATACTACATTCATATCAAATTATACACTACTGTTCAAAAGATTAAAGTAGAGTTATATATATATATTTTTTTTTTTGGAAAGATTTTATGCTCACCAAGGCTTCATTTATTTGATCAAAAATACAGTAAAAACAGTCGTGCCGCTTAATATTTTTGTGGATTTATTAATGAACAGAAAGTTCAAAGGAACAGCATTTATCTAAAAAAAAACAACCTTTTTTAACATTATAAATGTTTAGACTCTTTTGATCAAATGCATCGTTAGTTTTCTCAAAAAATAGATTTAATTTTACCTAATTTCTAAATGATTCCTAAACGACTCGTGCGAAGCAGTTCAAAGAATCAGTCTCTCTAAACCCCTCCTTTCCGTGAGCCCTCACTGCTGTGATTGGTCAGATGGCGCAGTCCTTTGTGATTGGTCCAGAGCCATAGAGAGATACGTTTCTCAGTGGTAAGTGTCAAGTGTTAACAAGTTTGTGGTAATTATAAGATGTGATAAAACAAATTTACTCTCACAGCGTAGGTTACAGCGTATTCTCGACATGATGTTAACCACACGGAAATTTTACTGTTTGTGGGCGGGCAAGTTGGCGACGTAGAACGTGGGCAGACATTATGCAAATGTGTTACTTCTTGACGTAGAGCCGTAACAGAATAAGATTAGAATTCCTGACGACTCTTTTTTTTTTTGATAGACAATAACTTTATTTACGGCTTCACAACTTTGCAGATAGTTTATGTTCACATACAGTTACATGACACACTGCATGAAAGGTAATATTCGAAAAGGCATAATAGTGTGAAAAAAAAAAAGTGACGTGACATGTGGCCAAGCATGGTGACCCATACTTGGAATTAGTATGTAATATAATAGGGGCACTTTAATAATTCCCATCCTTAACCCTTCTCCTGTTTCCTCTCACCTTTCTTGCCATTATTGGCGGGTGAGGATTTGCCGCTGTCTGAGTTGAGCTCAAACACTCGGAGGTCTTGAGCTACATCCTCTCTGGCGGTCTCTTCGCGCTGTGAGGGTCGCTCCTCCGGGAATGTCTCCTGTAGACTGGCCTCTGATAGTTTCTGAGAGACCTCGTCTGCAGCGGGCGATGGCTGCGTGACTCTGATGGTAACGGAGTCCGCTTGATTCCCGATCAGGGTGGGGAAGCTGACGCTGTCGCTGCTTACAGAGGGAGTGATGTCAGATGCTACATTGCTGGTGGAAACCACCACTTGAGAGGGTGAGGAGCTTTCAGGTGTGGCCTCTATCGTTACCGATGGGACACATGCCTCTTCGACAGGTGGCGTGAAATCTAAGCGTGATGAAGACGTGGCCCCGAGAAACTCACCTAGAGAGAAAGAGAAAAAATATGGTGATGAAGGAACACGAAGGCACTGTTCTAAAACCCAGTGAGCTGCCTATTAAGGCAAATAAACAGCAAGGTAAAACTAGTTAGTATACTTGACACTTAAAAATAGCACTAAATGATGCAAACTTCAGTCAAACCTTCTTCGTCCTCTTCCTCCCAACCAAGACTCTCAGAATGATCCGTCTGCTCTGCTCTCTGCTTTAGCGCTACCCTCCTGGCCTCCTCCTACAAACACACACATTTTAAATAAATGAGATAAACAAGAGGCTGTGCTGTTTTATAAATATAGTCACATTAGAAGGAGCTGCACAATCCCTTAAAATGCCACTACACAGACTCATTAAAACACAAAACATATTCATTGATATCCTCCTACTAGAACATATAGACCCAGAACTGTTTTACTGACCAGTTTTGTGATTTACAGAAAGACATAAGGGTGTGCAAATGATGACAGAATTTTCATTTCTGAGTGAACTATCATAGCAAGCAAACATTTATTGTACACAATATTACTCCAAAGTCACAAACAGAAAATGTTTCTTCATTTGATTTGAATACTTTGGTTTGATTCATAATTATTTTCAAAAAAGCATTGAGTGCTTCTGTGCTGGAATTCTGGATCTAGATTTGGTGGTGGATTTTTACAACTGAAAATGGTGAAGAGTTGTATTTTGTCTAAGAAATAAATGTGTAACACACTAGGTATTAATAAAGAAATTATAATACATTATTAAATCCTATAATCAATGCATTGGATGCATAGATGCATTTTCAGACCAATCAGTGGGCTTTAGGGTAATATAAAATTATTTTTAATGAATTAACTTTATTTATTTGTAATTAAATGATGTATTAAAATAATCTAACAAAAATCTAAAAAAAAAAAAAAAAAGTAAACTGCAATCAACACAACAACTGTTGTTTTTATTGAAGTACAAAACATCTGGAATCACAAAATTATAAATAGGGCCTATATAGGGGGCTTTTGATTACTGTGTTGAACAATAAAATAAATAGTTCACCCAAAAAATGAAAATTTGCTTACCCTCAGGCCATCCTAGATGTAGATGTGTTTGTTTCTTCATCAGAACAGATTTTTTTTTGTGTGTGCATTGTTTTGGCTGGTAAACGGTGCTTGATCTGTGCATATTTCTCTCCCGATTCAGACAAGACAACGTTTTCACTGAATAAAGCAATATTATGAATTATGTTTAGAAGTTAAAAGCGTTTTAGTAATGGATTTGTTTCTTACAAACATGCAGCTTTTCACTTCACAAGACTTTAATTGATGGGCTGGAGTGGTGTGGATTTCCACAATAATTGGTGTGGATTATTGTGATGTTCTAATCAGCTGTTTGGACTCTCATTCTGAAGGCACCCATTCACTGCACAGAATCCACTGGTGAGCAAGTGATGAAATGCTAAATTTCTCCAAATCTGTTCTGATGAAGAAAAAAACTCTACATCTTGGCTGGCCTGAGGGTGAGTATATTTTCATATATTTTTCTGTGAACTATTCCTTTAAACAGGTTCAGAACCACTGCCCTACACCTAAAGACTGCATATACATACATGACCAGCAGATGGAGCTACCATGTTAATCTTGAACTAACAGAATGTGTACTTGATACCACACCTAGAATGAAACCTCAACAAAAGAGAGTGAAGTGCTGTGCTGGTAAGTTTCCTGTGACTCATGCTGACATCATTATGTTGTTTGAGCATCTGAGCTGTTGTGTGTGTTCAGATAAGCTCATAAGCCTGATTTCAGCTCAAGGGGCAGTATTAGACACAGATCTGCTGTACCTGCTCCAGCTGGAACACTTTATAGAAGTACCGCTGCCAGAACTCTGAATGAGCCACTGCTGCTGGCACCTGACATGAACACAAGCAAATTATTTATTTTATTTTGTGGAATTACATACACAGATGAATCATGGTCGGTAAGGACGTAAATTAACGGTTGTATCATACCATTTTAGTATAAAGAGCTCTTATGGCGGGACTGTTGACCAGCAGTTCAGAGATCTCAGATTTCCTCTCTTCCAATTTGAAACTGGATAACCAGGCATCAAACTGCTGTGGAGGGCCTGAAAAGAGAGAAATACATGGAATGCACATTAAAACTCAAAATCCCACATCCAATTTTGAGAAAACATGAAGGATTTACATACCATCAGGCTCATTGCAGTATGTAGCAGGGTCTGCTTGAAGACTGTAGAATCGAGCCTGACAGGAAATACAATACATATATATATGTTTGTATATATGAACAGTTCATTTGCAAAAAACGATAAACGCCACTTTAAAAAAAAAAGAGCTGATTGCCGTGCATTATTCTCCACATATAGCGCGATCTGAACCCTAAACACATTTTGTCAAAAAAGCCAGTTTTGTCCACTTTCAAGGCATCGCGAGTTCACGTTTTACTGCAGAAGCCGACAAGTTGTTTTTGAACAGAACAGACAAGAAGCCCTTGTTGTTTTTGAACAGAAGCCGATTAAGTCCATTTTAGCGAATCAGCATGCTGTATTCAGGTCAGGTGATAAGGCTACTTTCACTTTGAGAAGACGTGCTAGCTGAGAGGAGTTTCGTCAATGCTGACTTAAAAGTGATCGAGGATGGATAATCTGGATGAACTTGATGAACTTGTGATATCTTCTTCAGGGCGAAAAAGGAAAATAAAAGCTGAAACGTTTTCACGGAACCTTGCAAAAGCAGCGCGTTACAATGGTGAGGGAAAAGCTCTGTGTATTGCGTGTAATCACATCCATACAGTTTATGATCACAACAACAACAACGTTTGTCAGGCATCTACATTGTCATCTGAGGAGATTACAAAGATTAAACAAGTGTTGTTTTAAATTCTAAAACATGAAATGTGGAGCTATCTGCTTTTGCCAAAAAACGACTGTTGGAGTTATCTGCTTTTGCTATAAAACAAACTTTTAATATGTAAAAAAAAACATACTTTCAATGAACTTTAATTTTGTAAATTACCTGTATTTGTTTAAGTTATTATTACTTAATCAAAACAACCCAACTGCAGTTTGATTGATATTACTTGGAATGCGCAAAAAAAAAAAAAAAAAACGTGATTTCTGAAAAAAAATAAAAATGATCGTTTTTTGCAAATGAACTCTTCATATGTAGTTGTATATATATATAGTTATGTGGAAGTGGCTGACCTTGCTCCTGTCATACACCTCTGTTGTGCCTGCCGGAGTGGCTACCAGCGTGATGACATCACAGTCAATGGTCATGTCTGGAGCAGGAACCAAAGTGTCTGTGATCACACCCAAAATATTCGAAATGCCCTTCTTCACCTTTTCCGTGGCCTCTGATGAACTTTCAACCTAAATAAACAAAATAGCTTATAAACTATCATTTGTGGCTAGGGTTTGCATCTACATAAAGTAAACTAAAGAGATATTATGTCTAGCTTTTGCACTGAAGACTAAACACTGACTAAACAAGGTAAGAAGGCAAGCGTTAACATTGTTTTGGTGTGTTGTAAAGTTGTTTCCTTACTGCCAGTTTGGTCTTAATGGCATTCGCTGTCGCAACAACGGAGCATGCCGTGTCATGTTGGACCACGCTGGAGAATTCTGTCAGGTCCCGTTTGATAAACTCATACGCCTCAGCTGACTGTTGAGACAACAGATAATTTTACAATTAATATTCATATTCATGTGTGATTTATATTAATATTCATAAATATTAATTTTGCGAATACTAATATTATTTAAAATATATTCATTCAAATAAACATGTAATATTCATATAAATATTCACAGAAATTCATTTTAATAAAAATACAGACAGAGTTGAAACCAAATGTGATGCAGGATAATAGACACATTACTATGTAGGTCTCAACAAAAATTTCGTAAATTAATATTAAATGTTCATGTTCATTTTATGAACACGAATATTCATTTTATTTAAAAAAAATTATAATCATAAAAATAAATGTTAAATATTTAGATAAATTCATTTTAATACAAATTTAGGCAGGACTGAAACCAAACATGATGCAAGGTAATGGACACATTATAGGGGTGCTCCGATTGATCGGCTACGCAAATCACCACATCGCGTCTGTCTATAAGCGAGCTGCACAGTTGACAGAGGAATTGTCACTTGCACAATCGAGTCAGTGTCACATCATCACTAAAGTTTATAAATTGCATTACTTTTTAATTCTTGCCAGTGTTTAATCATTCAGCGCCCGCGCGCTCTCCTGATGCACACTCGCAGCGCACACACATAATGCCAGGTTCACATTACTCCGTTTGCAGTGCGATTGTAGTGAGTATTTTTTCCGCGCTCATGTTAACAGATTAATAAAGCGTTCACCGCACACGGTTGCTGTTCGTTTTAAAAACGCAGTTCATTAATAAAGGAACCACCGCTGTGTTTGAATGGAGATGCGCAGCGGCTAAGCTGTAACTTTGTTTGAAACTATTTTCGTTGACGAAATAGAGCAAAATAAGGCAATTGTGTTCTTGTCAGACAATATAAGTCACTTAATATTAACGTCTTGTTTAATGAACTGTTGTATTAAATCAATATCACATTTGCAAACTCCCTTAATAATCATTAAAAGCTGTCACTCATCTTAGTTCATCGCGCTCTCACAAAACTCCATTATAATCGACGAAGCTCCCTACACTGCACAATGAATCTCTTATTTACACCCTGTCTACACTTTGTTTGTTATAATGAGAGGATATGTCTGTGATGTATTATTCAACGCTGCAGAAACACGTACGTATATTAGAACCTTTGAAGGTCCCTCAGCGCAAACACAAATATGCTGATCGGGTCAGTCGCACAGGTGCTCCTAAATATTATTTCATAGTCGCACGCAGTAGTTTT